>NC_031967.2:36801119-37076119 GCF_001858045.2 Oreochromis niloticus
GAAAGGGTTTTGGTCGCATGGATGCTTTAACAAATCATCAACTAATCCACACTGCAGTTAATTAATTTTTAAGCAGTCAGTGCCAAAAGGCTGTTACTTCTATGGACACATTCAAAAAAATTAGATCGTTCACACTGCAATTATAGTGTGTGTTGAATTATGGTAATTGTGAAATTTGTGGAAATTCTTTCATTTATAACAAATATTATTGAGTCATCAGAAAATTCACACTATATGTCCTGCTATGACAAAACTGGCAGACCGATGTGACATTACTCTGACAAAGTTCTTTTGGACATCCTGGTCAATCATCTTAACCTCCTAAGACCCGAACTCTTCCTCGGCATGCATTTTTAATTTCTCTTTGATATTTGGGCATATTGGGGCCCAAGAACGTCAAAACAAAGAATTACCAGATTTTTTTTTACCTTATTTTTTTTTTTAAGAAAAATAAGAGCCACATATGAGGACATTCGTTTAAAATTTTGATAGAACAGTAGCAGTATAATGTCCTCGTAAGTGGATATCAGGCCCTTGTAAAGCAAAATTGAGTATTTTGGTCTAAATAACCCAAAATGTGATGTCCACATATGTGGATGCCAGGTCCTAGGAGGTTAAGTTTAAGATTGCAGACTCCTATAGCTGTCATAGTACTGGGTCTTGACCCAGTGTTTTGTGCTTTGGGGTATTAGCTGTTTCTAGCTTCAGTTTTATTGAATATTGTAATATTTACTGTTTATTTCTATTTCTGTTCTTGTATTTGTTCTTCTGCTTTATGTAATATTTATAATTTCTAGTCTTTAGGTTCTGTTATCATACCTTCCCTCTGATAGGTTTGTAGCATAAACCTATTCGCTGGAACGTTCAAGACAATTCAACTACACAGCAAAGCAAGACACAAGCAGGCAAAGTTCTTTATGATTTTCATGCACGAGAGAGAACTGGACGAGCGCCGTTCCTTCGCCCGACCCCGGTTGCTCTCGTCTGCTCCCTCGTAACACTGCTCTTTTATTGAGGTTACATGAATATGCATAGGCTCATTAACACATGACGTCTTACATAGGTATACATGTGAACAAAGAGTACCATCTGTGTGTGTGTGTGTGTGTGTGTGTGTGGGGTCAGAATGTGACCCCACACACACCCACAAACGACTTCCCTAAACCTGCTGGTCTGGAGGTCCAGCAGTTCATCTAAACATGAGGCACTTATGCTAAAACAGATATAGATGTGTTTATCCTACCATCAAACAGTAAAAGAAGGTACGATCTCTCCCATGCTCCCAGGATGTGGGTGTGAATGCCAGAACACTCTGGAATGCACACAAAGTCTTTGCAGACTATTAAGGATCAGACCCCTATCAATATGACATCGACTATAAACTCTAAGCATATATGAGTAAATATTTCTAAGCATAAATGACAATCAAAAATATAAACCTGACACCCTCTTTTTCACATTCTGTTTTATCAACCTTTTCTCCAAGTTTGTTTTACTTTCAAGTTTTAATTTTATTCGCCACATACACAGTCATACAAACTACGATATGCAGTGAAATGCTTGTGTCCAAACTGTGTTTGGTGTTGCTCTTCTGTCTTCCCAGTTTGCCTTGTTCCCAGCTTAGTTTCTTAGTTTTAGTTTCTGTGTTCAGCAATTGGGACATACCTATTCTTGTTTCATCATTATTATGTTCCTAATGAAACCTCCTGTTCTTGGGTTGTGTATGTGTGTGGTTTTATTTATTAGTATTTTTGTATATTTTGGTGTTTGAGAGTATTTTTTGCTACAGCAATAAATCTGCCTCTTTGCGTTCATTTCCCTATCTGTGAGTCCTTTCTTGTGTCTGTCACTCAGTACCATCATGACAATACTAACTTGAGAGGACCGTATTCTGACCGTGGTCGTTAAGGCGTCTGGCAAGGGATCTCAAAATTGGATTAGAAATGGCAGACAGTTGGTGTCGTAAACCACCTCTTCTGTTCAAAGATAATTATTCACAGTGGACGTAGGTGGCTTCTTTCACTCCTCTTTCAAACCATCTGTGTTCTCTGTCCAAAATGTGAACATTGGCATCCTTGAAAGAGTGACCTTTGTCCTTTAGATGCAGATGGACAGCCAAATCTTGTCCCATGGAGGTGGCTCTTCTATGTTGTGCCATGCATTTATGAAGTGGTTGTTTGGTCTATCCAATGTAGAGGTCTGGGCATTCCTCGCTACACTACCGCATACACTATTGTAAATATCAACACTTCACTGAGTTCTTTTGATTCCTCAGAGGCATCTGATGGAAGACAAAACACTGCTCATTAGACTATGTAACGCTTTATTACTTCTATAAGGGATATGCGTCCTGCATGACACGTTGCCACGGATCTCAAAATGGTGGTGTGCCCATAACACTTTTATTACAGAAGCTTTCTCATTCTACAAGGTGGGCCATTTATATGGATACACCGTAATAACATGGGAATGGTTGGTGATATTAAAGTCCTGTTTGTGGCACATTAGTATATGTGAGGAGGCAAACTCCTCAAGATGGGTGGTGACCATGGTGGCCATTTAGAAGTCGGCCATCTTGGATACAACTTTTGTTTTTTCAATAGGAAGAGCCATGTGACACATCAAACTTATTGGCAATGTCACAAGAAAAACAATGGTGTGCTTGGTTTCAACGTAACTTTATTCTTTCATGAGTTATTTACAAGTTTCTCCTTGTTCACAGCCATTGACATATCGAAGAGGTTAACATGTGAGGAGCAGATCAAAATTGTGTTGATATCTGGTGAACGCAGTAACCGGGTCATTGCAGCAGATTTCAATGCAAGACACCCTACGAGACCACCCATCTCCCATGCTACAGTTAGCAAACTGATTGCTAAGTTCTGTGAAACTGGTTCAGTGTTGGATTTGCCAAAATGTGGTCGCAAGAAAACTGTCACTAATGAAGAAACATCAGTGGCTGTCCTAGCTTCATTCAGCAAGAGCCCACAGCGTAGCACTCGCTGCATGTCACTGGAGAGTGGCATTAGTTGAACATGCCTTCGGCGGATATTAGCTACTCACAAATGGCACCCTTACAAACTCCAGCTACTGCAGCATCTCAATGAGGATGACCCAGATTGGTACGCAAAATTTGCAGAATGGGCAAAACAAAAATTGGAACAGAACCCTCAGTTCACGAGAAAGATTTTGTTCAGTGATGAGGCAAACTTTTATGTGAATGGTGAAGTTAACAAACAAAACCACCGCTATTGGTCTGACACTAACCCACATTGGATGGATCCCTCCAAGACTGTTGAAACAACAAAAGTGATGGTTTGGTGTGGTATATGGGGTACAACGATAGTGGTTCCATTCTTCATCAATGGAAACCTCAAGGCCACTGGATATTTGAAATTGCTACATGATGATGTGTTTCCCTCTTTATGCACTGAAGCTGGCACGTTCCCTGAGTTTTTCCAGCAAGATGGTGCACCACCACATTATAGGTGCCAGGTCCATTCATTCCTAGATGAACAGTTTCCTGGAAAGTGGATTGGTCGTCGTGGGCCAGTTGAATGGCCCCCCAAGGTCTCCCGATCTGACCCCCTTAGACTTTTATTTTTGGGGTCATCTGAAGGCAATTGTCTATGGTGTGAAGATACGAGATGTGCAGCACCTGAAACTGGATACTGGATTCCTGTGCTGGCATTTCTCCTGCGGTGTTGCTATCAGTGTGTGAAGAGTGGGAGAAGAGGGTTGCATTGACCCCTCACATATACTAATGTGCCACAAACAGGACTTTAATACCACCAACCATTCCAATGTTCTTACGGTGTATCCATATAAATGGCCCACCCTGCAGTCTAAATAACAGTGTCTCAGTAACTGTCCACTAGAGATGGTCCCCTCTTATCTACATTTTCCCAGGCAAGCGTGGGCGAAAGTCTACAGCTTTCTACTCCCCAAGGACACATAGTCTAATGCCTTTATTTTCAGGGCTATGTCCACTTAATACTACACTGTATAACTTTTTAACACTTATTAATAAAAAAGCATAGCTTTATTGAGGCAATGCAAATTATTTAATACCAACACTACATTGTTAAGTTTGTGTTTAGGAATTTTGTCTGATACACCAGCTACATAGGGGATGACAATGTTGTTGCCTTTGTCTTTCTTATCCTGCCTAGCTAATGTCTCATCTTCTTTTCTGTGCATCTTTGCTGACTTGAAGAAAGCCCAATTAGGATAACCACATGTTTTAAGAGCTTCCTTGTGTGTTTTCCTTCTTTTTCCCTTCAGGCTTAGAGGGAACATTTTCTGCATTGTGTTGTAAAGTCCTGGTTACTCCGAGTTTGTGTTCCACGGGGTGGTGTCAGTCAAAGAGGAGGTACTGGTCCGTGTGTGTGGGCTTCCAGTAAACTTAAATTTTGAGGTTTCCATTCTCTTCAATGCACATGGCACAGTCCAGGAACAGCAAACAGTTATCCTTTGTGTGTTCTCTGGTGAACTTGATGTTTTTATCCATGGCATTAATGTGAGCAGTGAAGGATTCCACTGCTTGGGTTTTGATTAAGGTACTCTCCCTCGAGCCAAGAGCCTTTCTTTCCACCTTCTCCATATAAAGGTTGGCTACAATAGGTGACACCAGGGAGTACATGGCACATCCATGTTTTTGTCTATAGAAACCCTTGTTGTATTTGAAATATGTGGTGGTAAGGCAGAGGTCTAACAGTGTGCAAATCTGATTGGGAAGGTGAATTTGGTTGTGTCTTCCAAGGTGCTGTCTTCTTGTAATCGTTTGCTGACAGTTTCCACTGCCTCCGTAGTAGCTATGCAAGTGAAGAGAGCGACTACCTCAAAGGGCACCATAGTTTCATCTGGATCCAGGGTAAGTTTCTGGACCTTGTCGGTGAAGTTGGTGGAAATGCTAGGATGGTAGCAAGGTGTTTCGAGATGTTGTAAGTGGCTGAGTTTATGCTGCTAACAATGGGTCTGAGTGGAACACCTTCTTTGTGGATTTGTAAATGCAGGGTATGGCATCCCCTGGGTATAAATGGTTGATGGACTGGTTCTTAAATAGTGCTTTTCTACTCTCAATGAGTGTCACAGTTCTGGGTCATTTTAACCCAGCATTTTCAGTTTCTTATATTCCTTTGTATTATGGTTTGTAATAATAATAATAATAATAGTAATAATAATAGTAATCTGATGTTTTTGTTATGCTTTGTTGTTTATTAGTATAATTCCATGTTACAGTTTATTCGGGTTCTGTTCTTAGGTTTTGTGTCTTGTGTGTGTCTTGTGCCTTAGTGTACAGTCATGGCCAAAAGTTTTGAGAATGACACAAATATTAGTTTTCACAAAGTTTACTGCTAAACTGCTTTTAGATCTTTGTCTCAGTTGTTTCTGTGATGTACTGAAATATTATGACAAGCACGTCATACATTTCAAAGGCCTTTATTGACAATTACATGACATTTATGATAAGAGTCAGTATTTGCAGTGTTGGCCCTTCTTTTTCAGGACCTCTGCAATTCGACGGGGCATGCTCTCAATCAACCTCTGGGCCAAATCCTGACTGATAGCAACCCATCCTGTCATAATCACTTCTTTGACTTTGTCAGAAGTTTTGATTGACCACAATGTTCTCAGTGGGATTAAGATCTGGGGAGTTTCCAGGCCATGGACCCAAAATTTCAACGTTTTGTTCCCCGAGCCCCTTAGTTATCACTTTTGCCTTATAGCACGGTGCTCCATTGTGCTCGAAAATACATTGTTCTTCACCAAATTGTTGTTGGATTGTTGGAAGAAGTTGCTGTTTGAGGGTGTTTTGGTACCATTCTTTATTCATGGCTGTGTTTTCGGGCAAAATTGTGAGTGAGCCCACTCGCTTGGATGAGAAGCAACCCCACACATGAATGCTCTCAGGATGCTTTACTGTTGGCGTGACACTGGACTGATGGTAGCGCTCACCTTTTCTTCTCTGGACAAGCCTTTTTCCAGATGCCCTAAACCAGGGGTCGGCAACCCGCGGCTCCGGAGCCGCATGCGGCTCTTTAGTCCTTATAGTGCGGCTCCGCGTGGTTTGGGAAAATAAATTAGAAGTATTTCGCTGAAGTGTATTTTATTTATGTTAGTTCTTTTAAACTTGTAGTTCTAAATTGGAAGATTATTGTGATATTGAAATATAAATATAAAATTATATTCTATTATTTTTTCCTCGCTCAATATAAGCGTCACACTCGCGGAAGCCGGTATTCCCGCCGAAACACCGTGCATTTATCGAGACTTTCAACCCCAGGTAGGCCAATTATGGATCTTCGGATCCACATTATGTCAGCAGCTCCACCGTGAACTATGTTAAAGACAAACACTGCTCACGCCTCACGGACGACAGATGACAGCTTACAGTCCTGCGTAAACTGACTTCGCACAGCACCAATTAGCAGACGCTGTGAGCAGAGGTTCAGGATCAGAAGTCCCATTGTAAACACATCACGGCAGACCCGACGATGTTTGCATGAACGCGCTTTTCAGCATCTCTTTATTGACCACTTTTCACACACGGTTGCTGTAAGCATACAGCCGGCTGTAGCTTTGCAGCTCACAGCCCGACACACACCACCAACAACAACAGCAGAGAGAGCACAGACTTTAAGGCGGCGAGGCGTGATTGCGGGTGCCGCTCAGGCGCGTCCGCCTCCCCTGCAGCGGCGCTGCAGACCACGCCCCCGCCGCACGCATTAACCAGGTAAAATACATATTTAGGCAGAATTTTGCAAATATCTATTTTTCATTTTTCAGCAGCATAGAGCGTTTCTCGAATTATTTTTTAAAAGTCAGGTCACGGCTCCAAAAGCCCAAAGGAGATATAAGGGAGGCGGTTCACAACAGTTTTTGTTTGCTACATGGATCATTTTAGTTCAGCTGGGTGTCTTTGCTTTTGTTATATTGCTTTAAGAGTTCAAAATGTGTTGATTACATAAATAAAATGTAATTTTCTCTGTAGCACTTCATGGATTTCATAAGCAGCACACCTTAGTTGTTCACACAAAGGTAGAAAACAATATATACAGTGTTGTCAAAGGAGTTTGCAAAGAAAAGCGTCTGGACTTCTTTGAGTTGCTTGAAGACGTTTCACCTCTCATCCGAGAAGCTTCTTCAGTCCGGGGAGGGAACTCAAAACTGGATTATAGATGGCAGACAGTTGGTGGCGGTGGTTTACGACACCAACTGTCTGCCATCTATAATCCAGTTTTGAGTTCCCTCCCCAGACGCCTTAACGCCCACTCACATCCTGGGCCATCTGACCTCAGGAAATCACATGATTGGGTGGGGCCAGGTTTCACAATGAGCTCACCCGAAACCCTGGCTGATTAGGTCCCACACCCACTTTCACACCTTGGCGCATGTGATTAGAGGATCACCAGGGGGTCCTTTGTCCCTCCTTGGGGGGATACTCCCACTGGGTTTAAATCTGGGACTCTCGGCCATTTGACCTTAGAACTGAAGAAGCTTCTCGGATGAGAGGTGAAACGTCTTCAAGCAACTCAAAGAAGTCCAGACGCTTTTCTTTGCAAACTCCTTTGACTACGATGACCTGGATGACTGAGAACCTTCACAGACATATATACAGTGTTATCTTCATTTTAGATGTCAAAAAGTATTTGCGGCTCCCAGTGTTTTCTTTTGCGTGGAAACCGGGTCCAAGTGGCTCTTTGGGTGTAAAAGGTTGCAGACCCCTGCCCTAAACAATTGGAAAGAGGCTTCATCGGAGAATATGACTTTGCCCCAGTCCTCAGCAGTTCATTCACTATACTTTCTGCAGAAGATCAATCTGTCCCTCATGTTTTGTATTTTTTTGGAGAGAAGTGGCTTCTTTGCTGCCCTTCTTGACACCAGGCCATCTTCTAAAAGTCTTCACCTCACTGTGCGTGCAGATGTGCTCACACCTGCCTGCTGCCATTCCTGAGCAAGCTCTGCACTGATGGCACTCCGATCCCGCAGCCGAATCCTCTTTAGGAGACAATCCTGGCCTTTTTTGGACGCCCTGAAAGCCTTCTTAACAAGAATTGAACCTCTTTCCTTGAAGTTCTTGATGATCCTATAAATTATTGATTTAGGTGCAGTCTTAGTAGCCACAATATCCTTGCCTGTGAAGCCATTTTTATGCAACGCAATGATGGCTGCACATGTTTCTTTGCAGTTCACCATGGTTAACTGTAGGAGCCATAACTAAATATATAGAATTTTGATGATCACTGGGTTTTCATTTGTTTGGTTGTTATGGTGATGTGTAATGGGAGTCACGTGGGTGCTAGCAGTGACACAAGAGAGCGTTGTCAGTCTGTCATTCACTGGGTTTGATTTTGACAGAGAGGAGGGCTGGGTAGCCATAGTTTTTGTTGACCACTGCACAACATGTTTTGCCTTGTTACATTAGAGCCTGTGACGTTGTAAGAGTCCAAATCGTGAGATGATCACATTACTCTGTAAACTCTCAAAGCACTTTAATAAATAAGCAAACAATTCCACCTCTCGCATTATTGCGTAAAGTTGACAGCGCATCAGGCAAAGAGGCAAGCTCCATCCCCGGCCTCTAGCGACTGTGGAAGTCGCTACATTAACAATGGAAGAACAATGATTTCAAATTCAAGCATTGCCCTCCTTTTAACATGTCAGGTCTACCATTCTAACCCAATCAGCCTTACATAATGATCTCCAGCCTTGTGCTCGTCAACATTCTCAGTTAACAAGAGTTAACAAGACGATCACTGAAATGATCTCAGTAGGTCCTTTAATGACAGCAATGAAATGCAGTGGAAAAGTTTTTTTGGGATTAAGTTAATTTTCATAGCAAAGAAGGACTATGCAATTCATCTGATCACTCATAACATTCTGGAGTATATGCAAATTGCTATTATGAAAACTTAAGCAGCAACTTTTCCAATATTTATGTAATTCTCAAAACTTTTGGCCACAACTGGAGGTTTAGTTCTGTGTCAAGTCTGTAGCTGTGGCTTCCCCCATCGTTTATGTGTGTATTTGAAATCTGTTTACTAGCTAAATAAAACTCCGATGTACAAGTGATTTTATTTTCTCTTTTCTCTTTTATCAGTTAACCAGTGAATTTTTTTCTCTTTTATCTTTTATCAGTTAACCAGTGAATTTTACTTAAGTATGATAATCAAAATAAAGTTTTGACACACTCCTACAGAGCATCCTATTATAGAGCGTGCTTTTGGAATGATGAAGATGAGGTTCCGGGCCATCTTCCTTCAAGCGCTGGAGGTGCACCACACCTTTGTACCACATGTAAGTCATTACAATATAGTGCCATTCTTTTTCAAATAATTATGACATAATGGGAACTTTAGTGTATGTACATTTATAAACACCTTATTTGTTTTTTAAAAAAACCATCTGTTTCAGGTCATAACAGCATGTGCTGTCCTACACAACATCTGCCTCGGTGCTGGTGACGCTATGGACCCGGAGGATGCACCTGAGGATGATGTGCAAGATGAGGGGGAGATGGGTTTGGAGGCAGTCAGTGCTGCTCCCTGGCGGGACCAGCTATCTGCTGAGGTGTCTGCCCTGGAGGAGCTACCCCAGGACCATGAATATTTTTAAACAGGCAAGTATTCTGTTAGTAGAGCATTTTTTAGATATTACTTGTTAGATCTTTATTAACAGGATTGTTTGCATCTTTCTGAATACATCTTAGTGACATGGCAGCCGTCAGTTACATCAGCCCTGCAAACCCAAGTGACAGATGATGCGGTGGACAGTGGAAACGAGCATCCCTAGACCTTATGGAGATCACCCTGTATGATGCTCCACTTACTAGCTGGAAATACAAACCAAGGTCTTGCTTGTGGCACCTCCTCCATCTCTCTGGTCCTGGTCCAGCACATTCAGCAGCACTGCCCGAGACTTCCTGCTCAGCCAAAGATCAGACCTGGTTAAAAGTACCTGTGCTTACTGGGACACTCAGGTTAATCCTGACTGTAATAATAATTCTTAAGTATTCATGTTTTTTGTTGTTTTTTCTATTGTTACTTTTTTCAGACATTTTAATTAATTGTGTTGATAAAATTTATGTTGTACATAGTTTCTTTTTTTTAAAAAAAAGGAAAAACAATGTAAATAAAGGTGAAGCATTTACATTTTTATTTACAGAAATTTAATCCTTTTTTTTTTCAACAAGTTTCTCAAGCAAACCAAACAGTCTGTCCATTCTATCTTTTGCCTCCTGTGTTCTTCTTTCCTCCATTTCCCTCTGCAATCTCATGTCCTCTCTGATTAAATCCAAAAACCCATCCCTGTCCTTCTTTCTTTTTGCCCCTCTTTGCTGCACCTGGCCCTCATCTTCCTGCTCTTCCTCATCCAACACTTGGTTGCCCACTGCTGAACTGGGCCCTGGAGTGTCCTCATGGATGGAAGCAATTAGCACTGGAGGCTTGGTAGAAGGCCTCTGTCCTAACACCTCATCCATGAGGGCAAACCAGGGCCATGTAGCAGCAGTGGGTTTCCCGCTCACTCCCTCGCCTGACCCTGGATACTTGAAGTCCTAAAGGCAGAGGAAATAAAAAGTGGCAGTTGACAAAAAAGCAACAGTACAGGTTTACATGAATAAGTTTCTAACTTGCTAAAAAAAAAACATATTTGAATACAGCTGTACATACTTTGTATTTCTTTTTTAGATTGTCCCAATTTTTTTTAGCCTGCAAAGGGGTGACTTTACCCTGCAGGCCCATCTTCTCAAGAATGGCCCTAACAGACAGAAAATAATAGAGCATATCAATCTTCTTAATTCCTGAACAGCATCCATAGCAAATGTACACACTTCGGACTAAAAGACAGATTAAGCTCTCTCCCTTATGCCTAACAGATTAAAAGCGGCATATTGTTGCTGTACCTCCAACCCACAGTGGCTGAGTTTTTGGCACCGGTAAACAGGTGCTCACTGTCGCTCCGGAGTTTAATGAACTCGGTCGTCTGCTCTTTGCTCCCTAAAACATGACAGGACATTGGAGTACAATCAACCATCTCACACTTCTGTTTAATGGGTTTTCTGTTTGATGTTTATTCAGCTATGTGAAAACTACTATAACTTTAATCTCAGCCAAACTGATTTACAGAGGAACAAATAAAACTGTGAAAAAACAAACAAACATTAAGATTTATAAGTTATCTAAGTGACTTATATATATCATGTTTAACCCGAGTAGCGAAAGATAGCGCGGGGTCGGAAAACTTACAACTTGCCAGTGTTCTCGCCGGCTCCCGGCCAGCTATCGAGTGGGTGGGTAACAGACGTCTCCGAAAACGTCGGCGCATTTTTGCAAATATGTGATGTCTTGATAAACCGAGTAGATATTTGAAGTTTACACAGCTACATTCTCACATGAAAATATCTTAAAAGATTATTTTGTGACACAGACAGAGTAATATTAACTAACCTTTTAATGTTAAAAATGAGCGGGACTGTACAATCGTAAGTTTTAACGACTGTAAAAAATTACTTCCATTGAACTGCCTTGTTAACTACTTTAAGAAACATCTTAACATTTGTATCGCTACTTCAAATACAACTTACATTTAAAAATGTAGTTGTCCTCGACCGCCGTTTCTACCGCCTCCGTAACTGCCGCCATTGCTGAAAACTGGAGTTTGGCTGGGCCGCGCTATGAATTCTGGGATATGGTGGGCCACGAAGGACACAACTGACCCATCCTTCAAATTCGGGGAAATGAAGGACGCATTTGTCGGCCGCATTTGAAGGAGTCGACGAATTGGGACAGCCTTCATCGCGTCGCTGTGACGTAATCGGCCTTCAAATGCGGCCACCAGAGGATGCAGCCGACGTTTTGGGACACAGCTTGTGTCTTCGTGAATTGTTTCCTGTTTTATTTTGAAGGGTTATGTCTTATGTCAGTGTTGCTAGCTTCACTCCCCTGTCTCGTTAGGTCTCATTCCTCCCAGCTGTGTTACCCTTCTGTCTGTAATTCCTTGATGACTCCCTCAGTGTATTTAAGCCCCGTGTTCCTTTGTGTAAGTGTCACGTTGTACCCTCAGACTGGCATGGCTGTTTCTGTTCTCAGTGTTTGTGGTTCAGTTTAAGTTTTGTTTTGTTTTTTTGTTTTGTTTTTTACTTGGCCTGCGATAGAGCAGAGGACTTTGAATTCCGCCTCCGTGAGTCTGCATATTGGGTTCTTTATCCTGCCTGCCTGCACACAGCCTTGACAATGAGCACTCGAAGCGCTTTATAAAACTCGTGCATTCACACAAGCACTTTATCTAAGTTTTTTAGTGCTTCTGTCTAACATTCACTCGCATTCACGCTCCCATGGATGATGATATGGGAAGGTCAATGATTTTGTCCTTTTTAAGGTCTTGAAGGCAAGCGATAACTTTCTTTTTGTAGCTGCTTGTGGGGTCTCGCTTTAATGCTTCATAGGTATTGTTGTCACTAAGCAGTGTAGTTATCGTTGCGTAGTTTTCCATTGTGTTTAAAACCACAGTGCACCTTCCTTTGTCAACTGGTAATTTGGTGATGTCGTGGTCTTTGCTCAGGAAAGTGACTGCTTTCTTTTCTTGTATTGTCAGGTTAGACAGAGGGACTTTGGCACTGGAGAGGGTGGCTGAAACTTTCATCCTGATTTGCTCTCTAAGTAAAGTTTATTTATATAACACCTTTCACAGGTGTGTCACAAAGTGCTTTACAAGGTAAAAACACAATACACAGAATCTGCTTCTGTTTGTGATAAATTATTATTTATTATTATGGCGGTTTCTGTGGTTGTGATGAGGTCCACAATGTTGGATTACAAGACAGACGTTGAAAGGCTGCTCCAATATGGCGTTATTTTTGTGCCACTATTCTGAGCGCACGTTAAAAAAAGTTTGCAGGTGCAAGTGTTGTATTTTGAGGAGAAATTTATTTTGAGCGAAGAAAAGCTGAATTTGAGTGAACAAAATTCATTCCTGCGTGCAAAAAATGTATTTCAGTGTTTGCTATCATCCACACACACAATAGCAGCCCCTCTCGCTCAGTTTTTGCATTTGCGCTTGCTCACAATGTGTTGTTCGCGCTCTCAACATTTCTGCCCGTGCGCGCTCAACTCTTTCTCTACACCGTTATATTTGTGCCACAAAACCAGCCAATCACAGACTTGGATGCAAAAAAATCTGATTGGCTGTTCTGGTCTCCAATCGGCTCGAAATGACGAAATGCAATATCCCAGAATCCATTTCGTCCAAAACTCAAACGCTGCAGTGGCGGAGGAACACAGAGTGGCGGAGTTTGAAATATTACTCTTTCTGGGTCACAAAATAAACTTTAAAGCTCTTTAAACTTCTTCCCTTTCTTTCATCACAGCTGTCCTGTGCCAGATGTTCTGTTGACCCACTGAGAGAGGCATCATTTAAGAAACAACAGGAACACTGAAGCTCATGGCATTGATGAAGCAGGACTCATGATCTTCACCAGCAGCTCCCTCACAGGGAAATCTTCAGAGCTCCTCCGTAGGCCTGCCCCAGGAGATGGATAAACCCAGCATTTCATGAACACTGTGATGGAGACCTTTGGTTTGTGTAATGTTATAAATACTCGGATACTCCCCAGAGGCTCCGGACTTTTACATAAAGATATTATATTCAGTCCTGTAGAAAGTTATATATTTAAAAACATATGATCCTCTGTGGTTACTCTGGTATGAATAACTCTGAATCACTTTATGGTAAATAACATACTATCTGCAAAAAACTGTGAAAGAATTCCAGTTCACAAGTTTGTAGTTCAACATACAAGTGACGACCTTTGACCTTCATCAGGTTTTATTTAATTGTGTCAGAGAAACTCAAACGTGCTCTTCATGCAGCTGAGTACATAAAGTGTTTAAAATGGAAGCTGTGGAGGTCTGAGATCAGCAGCTTTGTGAAACACCAAACTGAGGTCCTGTTAATGCTGATATATCGTGACACAGTTACAGGGGTGATTAATCCTTTTGTGTTTTTGTCTTTAACTTTATCAATAAAGCTGCAGCTTTCACTACAGCACATGTGGTACTTTAACCTTTGGACTGGTTTCATCAGTTCATTTTGCAGTTAACATGTGAACATGTTGGATGATCTGTTTCCTGTCACTCGATGGGGCTGAGGTCTGAATCTGAGGGCAGCTACTGTAATCACAAAGACAACAGAATCATCACAAACTCAAATGTAAATTTTATCCCTCAAAATTGAAATAAAGCTGATTCTTCTGTCCTCACACACTCAGGATCTGAAGTTCTTCTCTTACATTTTTTTTCAGTATTACAGTACTTTAATCCATACTTCCTGATTAATGAGGAGTTACTGAAGTACAAGCTTTTTAAAAAAAATGTTACTGTCTTTACAGATGTGGCAAGAGACTGAAAACATGCTGTTGTTTGCACATATTTAATAATCAGCTCTACACAGGAGCTGAAGCAGGGTTCAGCCTGTTGCTTTTACAGTATCATACTTGTAATAAAAGTACAGTAACAGTAATTAGTGACTGAGTAGCCCGGGGCGTTTCTCTTGATTTCTTTAGTAAATTCATTCACCTGCACAGATTAGCTAAACGAACCCTGACAGCTGGGGCCCGTTCTTCGTACCTCGCTAAGTAAGTTAGCCGGATTTGATTGTTGACGATTTCGCGTGATCTTGGATCATTCGGTTCTCCGAAGCTCATGCGGGACTTGCTGTCATAGCAACAGATCCGTAAGCGTAAACCTGCTTGGGAGCAGGCTTACTTTATGTAAACAGGATTAGATCGTGGCCACTCAGGTATGTCCGCTTCATTTATACGAAAGCAACAGCGATATTTCTCCACTGTTTTTCCATAAATAAATATTATCAATGTAACTAAAGATAATGCAGTATTTGATTCTGTTATTGATTTCATACAGATACATACAGGTCATTTCCGAAAAAAAGGGAAATGTACTATTAATCATTCTATTTCATGTATTTGATTATTTCAGATGTAATTCATATTTTAGAGTAGTAATAGTAAAACACTTCGTGTAATCAAGATGAGAGACCACGACTATAAAAGCGAAGGTGGATTTGGGAAGTCTGTCGCAGCCATGTCCTGTCCGTTTGTACGCGAGCAACCCATTGCGGAAGGTGCAAGATTGATAAGGAGAGTTTTCAGAATTCAGCGGATATTGCGGGATAGACAGGATCCTTTAGCTCAGCGCGACGGTGTGCTCATAGAGAGATATCGATTTTCCCGTGAGGGTATTATTTACTTAACACACTCTCTCTCTCTCTCTCTCACACACACACACACACACACACTCTCTCTATAGATATATAGATATATATATATCTCCCAACTTACTGTGCATGCTTCAGTCACCCCTTGCATGGGAACAGGTAAAAGTGATGGAGTGTTATGTAAAACTACACACAAAAAACCCCACAATGTCAATAAATGTCACAGTACAAAAAGCCGGGGTGTGACGAGGGGGTGCAGGACCACCACCTGTCTTTATTTGCTCTGCCCTTTTCTTGGTTGCTGTTATAAACAAACAAACAGATTATTTCAGGGTCTCTTTTCAAGAGACTAAAAGCAATATAAGTGATAAATATTACCATTCTGTAGAATATTCTTATATTTCACTTTTACTTGTTCCCATGTTCTAGTGGGTCCTGTTGTGGCTCTAATGTGAAAGAGGATATAATGTAATATAATATAATAAATTACTTACGAGTTTAATTTGTCAGCAACTTTCTGCCAGCCCTCTCTCCTTGCTTTTGCAGCCTTTGCAGTGTTCCCCTGCATTTTAATTAAACTCTGAAACTCCTGAAATCCCTCAATCAAGAGTTCTTGCTCTGCTGCCGAAAAATACTGAGCGCGCTCCTTCGACATCTTTGCCGACCAATCAAAGGGTTGCCGATCAATGTTTCTACTATCGATGCGTAGCCCCTTTTAAGCCACCCAGTGATCTCATATTACTTCATCCAGCTATACTAATCGTCAACAACAGGTGTGTTCGGAGAACCGGATTAGCGAGCTCAAAGTTGGCGCGATGATTTGATCTTGGATGTGTCATTTGATCTTGGATGTAGTAAGCGAGGTACGAAGAACGGACCCCAGGCCAACGCAATCTATTTGTCGTTTCAGGTTGTAGTATTACACAACATTTTCAGATCTAATAGAAATAATACGAGTGTTTCGTAATTCATTCAATTTATTGTCTTTATTTATGACTGGCATTATTGTTTCATTCTATTATAGAATCTTAAAAGAAAGAGGCAAAATTGTATTCCATTGTGCTTTATTAGCTGCTTCGGTAAAAAAAAACAACCCAAAAAACAATGCAAAAAACCCCCCAAAAAACTTTGCAAAACAACATACTGGAAAACAGTTATTCATCACTTGATTGCTTCAATACAACCCTTGGGCACATATATGCGGGACGTTTCGTGGCTGTTTTGATGTTGCTCTCTCTCTCTTAACTAGGGATGGGTATCGTATAGGTTTTATCCGATACTGGTGCCAAACCGGTACTTTTGAAACGGTGCTCAAACCGGTGCTTAAAAAATGGAGAACACAAAATTGGTCCAAAAACCTCTCATGTTCAGCTGGGTTTTTTATAAAAAGATAACAATGTTAGCCTTTTCTGCAGCTATAGGGCATATATGTTCTCACTCTTGGCTGGAAGCAGTGCTTAAACAATGGAAAAAACACAAACTTTGTCCAAAAACCTCTCATGTTTAACTGTTTTCCACTTTTTCTTTGGTCATTTTAGCCTTTTTGGCCAGGGTGAAGGGAGTATCTGCCATCAAACAAGAAGACAGCCGCATGTAACTACGACGGTGTTTGCTAGTTCACCTTACATGCATTAATGTAATAATGTGGTTAGCCTACTCAACGTTAATTACACACGAACAACATGAAGCTACTCACGCAGAGGAGAACGGCTGCTGCTGCCATCATCATCCGTCATCATTTCTGCTACGCTGACAGGGCTAGGGGCCAGGACTCTACTCTTTTGGGGGGATGTTGCTAACTCCAGGTCCGCTAACAGGCACCACACCCGCAGTAGATGTGCGCGGTGTGAGGTCTCGCAGCAAGCTAACAAACACGGCAAATTTCTCGGCTTTAAAAAAAAACGCTACGCGTCGCCAGGTGTTTCATCAGATTTGAGGTGTTACCTCCTTTGACAGTCTCACAGTATCACCTTAAAGCACTTGTTGCAGGGTGCTGAGTTTGCATCTTTTGCTGCGAAGTACAGCCAGACTTTTGACCGCTTCGCCTTGGGCATTTTTAATCTGTAGCTCTGCTCTAAAAGAACGTACGTACCTGGCCCCGCCTACTATCCTCGGAAACGTAAAATGATTGGCTAGAATTGGCTCGGAAAAAAAAAAGCACCGAAATAAAGCACCGAAATGTGCGCTGCTTTTCGGTCTGGTTACTACCGTTTATGTCAGATGGCACCGGACACCGGTACCCATCCCTACTCTTAACCGATCAAATGTTGCTGTGGTAGCAGCTTTAAACTCGGTATGACCCAGGTGGTACTAAACAAACATTATGGCCCTGATTTAACTCCATAGTGGTGCCCAGTCTGGATGGCATTCCTGCATTTTGTAGGCTGGTTTTCCTACAAAACACAACAAACATTAGCCCGCAAAGCCACAGTGAACAAAGCAACATAGCAACGAATTCAGTTCAAATCAATTTAAGACTTATTTGTAACCTACATCAACAATGTTATGATAACTACAACAGAAGACTTACCTTTGTGGAAATGCTTGGAGCAGACTAACATGTGAGCTGGAGTGTTCTGGGACATTATATTTGGTCTTCGAAGGGCTGCAATCGAAACCATCCGTCGGCTCTTTGTTACTTCGGAAACATGGCTTAAACAATTTCTCTTCCACAACGTAATCTGATAAAAACCGATCTCTTTACCCGTCGGCTTCCCGTGGCTGTCATGCGACCGGCTATTGCAGTTAATAATACAACAGCTTCTTGCCACTTTTTGTTTCTTTTTTATCGCTGTGTGACTGTTTTCATGTGAAAGCCTGCCTGCGCTAGTACCGCTTGCCACTCGTTCCCAGAATCCGTTTTACCTCTGAATGACGTCACATTTTCAATCTCTATATAACGGTGTACAGAAAGAGTTGAGCGCGCACGGGCAGAAATGTTGAGAGCGCAAGCAACATATTGCGAGCAAGCGCAAATGCAAAAACTGAGCGAGAGGGGCTGCTATTGTGTGTGTGTATGGATAATAGCAAACACTGAAATACATTTTTTGCATGCAGCAATGAATTTTGTTCACTCAAATTTAGCTTTTCTTCACTCAAAATAAATTTCTCCTCAAAATGCAACACTTGCACCTCCAATTTTTTTACGTGCGCTCCATTTTTTCTAACGTACGCTCAGAATAGTGGCACAAAAATAACGCCATAGCTGGAGTGGGACACAGCCATGGTGCAGGGAAATTAGACTTTTGTTTTCAACGAGACAGTAAAACATGTTTCATTGTTCTGTTCCAGTTGGTGGCGGTAATGCACCAGAAACTTTGTTTGCCAACCGCCATCACACAAAAAGAAGAAGTAATGCGCGTCCACAGAGCAGAAAGTAGGCTTAGAACACTGTGGATCGTGCTTTTATCTTCCACGGGGAGTTTTATATTTTTTTTCAAGTCGGCTAAAGCAAAGATCGTGTTGCTGTGCTGAGCTTCCTTACTGCTCGCCCTCTGGTCTCCGGCAGATCAAGTTTCTGTTTCTGATGCTTGATTGGAAAGATATACGCTCTCGTAGCTCACGCAGCTTGGTCTCTCTGCAAGGTATATCTACTTGGCCTCTCGGTGACAACGCCAAGTCATCCTGTCGGTCAGCTTGGAATAAATCACCTGTAAACAAAGAACTTGCCCTCGTGGTGATTGACGGGAGTAACATGCTGGGGAGTGGAGGTCAGTGAGCCTCACTGTCTCTACTAGTCCTAGTCCAACTGCAAAGCCCCGCTTGCCTTCTCCGCGCGTGGATCTTTAGTTTGGATCAGAGGGGATAGAGGGTGAGTACATTATAATTATATTGGTTGCCTAACTCTATAACTGTCTACAGGGTTTCTCTCTCTTAGCTAATTTTGTTTTCGTCTGTACGTTCTGTTCAGCCCCTGTCATTTTGTCTGACTGGAGCTTCCAGCAATTCAGGACCTTATTTATTTTAATCATGTGTGTTCAGCTATTTGTTTTCCTTCATGTGAAGTAGGGCTGCCAGGATTAGTCGACTAGTCATGATCGTCGACTAATCCAATTTAACAGTCGACGCCTCGTTTGAAGATTTGTAAGATCCCAAAAGACGCAGGAGTAAGTAGTAGGATTTAAGAGTGTAATAGCGGACTGAAACAGAAGATGGCAGCACTGCATGTACAAGGATGCCAGCTGCCGTTAAACCCAGAAGAAGAAGACGCTGTGTCCCAGAATTCATAGCGCGGCCCTGCTCAGTTTTCAACAATGGCAGCAGCTAGTTAGTTTTAATATTACTCTTATTATTCTTTCTGGTTCACAAAATAAACGTTTAGCATCTTGATGCATTCTCAATCATCCAGGAAAGTAAATCTCCAAAAGTTGAATCTGTTCATCTGGACGTAGCGTTTTGTGGGAGAAACGTTTCGTCACTCATCCAAGTGACTTCTTCAGTCTCAGCTGACTGCAGGTTTCCCCAAACCTTATAAACAGTACATTTGCATAATGACTGAAACCAGCCCACTGAAGGAACAATGGGCTGTGAGGTCAGTTCCTTAATCATAATTATGCAAATTCCCATGACCATTGATCAACAATCACTGACCAAAACCCACTGATCAAAGAACACTGATCAATGGCCATGAGTACCATGGTACTCATGGCCATTGATCAGTGTTCTTTGATGAGTACTCAGTGTTCTTTGATGAGTACTCATCAAAGAACACTGATCAATGGCCATGAGTACCATGGTACTCATGGCCATTGATCAGTGTTTCGTCACTTGGATGAGTGACGAAACGTTTCTCCCACAAAACGCTACGTCCAGATGAACAGATTCAACTTTTGGAAACGTTTAGCATATTTTCAGGCGAAAATGTAGCTGTGTAAACCTCAAATATCTGCTCAGTTTACCAAGACACCACATATTTTCAAAAGCGCTCGGACGTTTTCGGAGACGTCTGTTACCTTTTTTTCAGTATTGTATTTGTTCCTGAGTAAATCGGTTAGGCTGAGATTAAAGTTATCGTTTTTACACAGCTGAATAAACTTCAAGCAGACAACTGATTATCTTAAGTTTGACATGCTTGAGAATATACTCCGGTGTCCTGTTATATTTTAGATAGCAAGGAGCAGACGACGGAGTTTATTAAACTTCACCGAAACAATCTGCAAATTTCATTAAAATTTTATGAACTATTATCTTGTCTTTATTTTCAGTTAGCACAGCTGTAAGCTAATGATAGTTATATAAGAGCAGATGTATGCTGGTGCAATAAGCTGTACGTTTTACGTCCAATGGATGCATGATCTGATTAGTCGACTAATCGCAAAAATAATCGATTGTGGCAGCCCTAATATGTAGATGGTGTACTGAGTATTATGATTTTATAAGGTGGATAGAATACGACAGAATCCACAATTAATAACAGAATCACCAACCAGTAATGTTGTTACTAGAGGAAGGGCGATATGACCAAAAATATTAATCACGACATCCATTTGAAAATTTGCAATAACGATATAACTGACGATATAACTGACACTAGACAAAATACTTTACAACTCCACAACTTTATTAGTGCAAAAAAAAAATCTATGTATTTTCACTTAAACAAGCAGCTGTTTTTTATGTGCATTAAAGTTACATAAAAATTTAACAGTGCAAATGCAAATTCCTTGCTGACATTTTAACCAAAAGGCATTTCCAGTGGAAATTGGCCAACATATCCTCAGCATAACCATGTAGAATATCCACAAAACTTAAAAAGAGGTTATACACACACAATACGGTAATATTATGTTGAAGCACAGTATGTATCACTCTGCGAGGCTCCTGCCTACGATAGCCGTAATGCTCCGACAATCCATCAAGCGGTGCGGGTTCGTAGCTTAGCAAAGTCATACTAAAACATTTGACAGATTTTCGAGCGCCGTGTACCACATAAAATCGTTTCGAGGTCAGTAAACACAACCAGAATTCATACATAAGGCACACGGGATTATAAGGGGCACTGTCGATTATCAGAAAAATCAAAGGATTTATTTTAAGTGTGCCGTATTTTCCAAAAAACCACTGTAATAACGACGGCCCGGTAGCATGCGCTACCAAAAATAGTGCTTTGTTGTGTATCTAATGGACGAAAGCTAAACCAGTTCCACACTACGAAGTTGCAGCATTTTTACAAACTTATTCTGGTTCATCCGTTTCACTCAACAATGGGCCATGTGTGTATGAAAACAAAGGAACTGCGCACATGCGTTTTACCCATATTCTATCACGATATTTCATTTTCTTATCGTTGCCTAACATTGTACCGGTATTACCGTGAACGGTATAATATGGCCCAGCCCTAACTACAAGTAATAAAATCATTGCTGAGCATCTGTGCTTTCAATGCAGTGACTGGTAGAGTAATTACTGTTTCATGTCTGTGGGTGGCAGTGGGTAGTGCAATATCACCTTGGTAAATAGAACTTTCTATTTTGCAAGGCACTGCCAGAAAAAACAAGAGGAGAGGACATTTTTCGGGTTACATCCGAATATCTTGAACAAGGAGGAGTTAAGTGGGATAACTGCATAAGTGTCTGCACTGATGGAGCAGCAGCCATGATCGAGCACACCAAAGGTTTCGTTAGCAGAGTGAAAGCGATACATGCATGTTATTGTTACGCACTGTTTTCTGCACCGTGAGGCGCTCGTTGCGAAGACTTTAGCAGCAGATCTAGCTCCTGTGTTGGATGATGTCGTGCGCATGGTAAACTTAGTCAAGAAAAGACCTCTGAAAAGCCGCATATTTGCATCTCTGTGCGAGGAAATGGGAAGCATACAGCCTTACTAACTTGCCATTATATGTGTTTATAAGTATTGTACTTATAAACAGTACATTTGCATAATGTACTGTTGGGGAAACCTGCAGTCAGCTGAGACTGAAGAAGTCACTTGGATGAGTGACGAAACGTTTCTCCCACAAAACGCTACGTCCAGATGAACAGATTCAACTTTTGGAGATTTACTTTCCTGGATGATTGAGAATGCATCAAGATCCTTTAATTGTCATTTTTACTTGGGAAAACCCTTTCAGCTAAATTAAAATAATCTATTGTTTAAACTCTTGTCCTAGTTCAGTTTACTTGGGTTTTTTTAGTTAATTCAAATACTTTAGTAGTTCTTTTAACTTAGGAATCTATTTTAGCTTAACTAACATAATCTGTTAGCTAAGTTGATTTAAGTTTATTAATTACCTGAGCTCCTTAAGGTAGCTGAGTGAACTCGTAAATCAGTTTCATTTTAATTATCAGAGTTGATTGACTGGATGTAAAGAAAAATGTGTATTAAACATCTTAAGTATTTTCTTTTTAGCTTTCCAACATCCATTTCAGCAAAACTATCTGTTAGGTTCATCTTAGATCTCAGGTTTAAATATCTACATTCCTTTAAATTAATTTTCTGTTGTTTACAGAAAAAAAATAAAAACCCACAGATTCCATTAAAGTCTATCTGATCATTTCATGCAGAAAGTTTGTTTAAAGAACATGACAAAACAATTACTCATGAGCACCCAACATTCACTATTTATTGTGCCATCTTAGTCATCTGAGAAACAGAAAAATCAGTGACATAGCTCATCAGGCTCACAATCCATCAAAACTCAAAGGTTGCTTCCTGTGAAACAAATTTGAACTTGGTCTTGAGCCCAGTTTGGGTGAAGATTAAATTCTGACCAATACTCTAGGAGCAGTAGTGATTCTTGTGAATTGTGGACAGCTGGTCAACAGAACCCTCACCATGGCATGAGCTTATCAGACTTTCAACAGGATGAGATAAAAACTGCTGTGTTAAAAGTAACAACATAAAGTCTGCATTAATGTAATGTATCAACGGGACACTTGCTATTTTAGAAAAGTTATTCTTTACATTTGCAAAATTTTTAAACTTCATTGTGCTCAGTCACACCTGTTAGCATAAAACTTGAAATATTAAAATAGTACAAAACCTTTGATAAGTGACAGTAAAGATCAGTTTATAACAACTAAGACATCAAACTCTTGTATTTGTCTTCACTTACAATTGCAACAAATTCCACAGAACCAATTTCTCTGAAAATGAGTGCATGCTTCTGAAACATTTGATAAGATGGATATTTCAGAAACATTAGTTTGAGTCTGCTCAATTGCAAAACAAAGGAAAAACTAATGACTTGCATGAGATAAGCATCTGCAGAGTCCACCATTATATTGTTGTTCACATAAGTTTCTTAAACCATGAACAAATGAGTAATTGTCTAATCTGGAATGTAAAGTGTAGTCATTTAGTGACATACAAAAGTGAGAATATCAAAAAACAAACAGTAAAATAAAAACTGTCCTTAACGCTAAGGCAATTGTATGCTGTGAGCATACAATTACAGTTCTGCATGGCTTTCTGCAAGAGTCTGTTTCTTAGACCATGCACTAGTGAGATGCACTGCCTTCCACCAGTGTTCATTAGGATGTTCTGAATGACTTCAAAGATGTCCTTAAGTTCCTTTGGATAGTCTCTGTTGAAGGCAAAAAGAAGGCCCATCAGCATGGAAATGGCACTTGAGACATCCCTCAGATTAGACAGGATTACTGCCGCCTCAAGGACAACAAACACATCGATGATGTCTTCTTCTTTCACCATCACAATGCCAACTTTCATCCTCTTAGGATGACGTGTCTTCAATACCTGTCGGCTATAAAATACAAAAAAAATAAATAAAAAAAATTACACAATTACAATTACACAATATCCCTTGTGCTTAAGAATTCATGTCTTTCCAAAGAAGAGCCATACTGATGCCTTGGATGATGGTGATTGGCTTTGGGTAACACTTATTAGTTGTTAAAGTTTTTTCAGAATGAGATATGCACCCCCATGTTACAAATCCATTTCTTGCTTTAAACAAAGACCATGTTCATAAATAACTGAGCATGTCTTCAATTGCAGAATTCAGACAACATTTTCAATTTAAATGGTAAATGGCCTGTATTTGTATAGCGCTTTACTAGTACCCTAAGGACTCCAAAGCACTTTACACATTCAGTCATTCACACACACGGGTGGATGATTGAATCATGGCTCAAGAGTTGACAGTTCGTCTTATAATCGGAAGGTTGCCGGTTTGAGCCCCGGCTCCGACAGTCTCGGTCGTTGTGTCCTTGGGCAAGACACTTCACCTGTTGCCTACTGGTGGTGGTCAGAGGGCCCGATGGCGCCAGTGTCCGGCAGCCTCGCCTCTGTCAGTGCGCCCCAGGGTGGCTGTAGCTACAGTGTAGCTTGCCATCACCAGTGTGTGTGAATTTAAATTTACTTATGCTAAATATTGGCTGTGCTCCAAACCAAATGTGGCTGAGAATACATGAAATGTGCAAACTGCAGCTACACTACAGGATCAGATTGTGGCTCCATAGACAATGCTTCTTTAATCAGTAAGAGTTTATTTTTTCCCCTTATATTAACAGCATGAAAAAAGAACATATACACATGGCTGAACAGGTTGCATAATTGGCACTGAATATCAACATCCACCTTTACCCAGCTGCCCAATGACTCTGGGCCAGTAACCTTTAATTGCTTACCCAGTCTACACAGTCTCTTTTCCAGGGTCCACATTTCACCAAAGTATTGCCCCCCACAGCTGTAGCAGCCACTGCAGGCCCTTAAATATCCCAATATCTCTGCCATTACAATATATAATGTGAGAAATCAAACGTAAAGCTGAAGTGAACAGTACAGCAGCGAAATGTCAAAGACCCTGGTGAAGACATGAATAAACATAAGACCCTAATAATATCAATCCTAGCTTGCCAGTTAGTATCTCTGAAACCTAGACCAAATCCGGTGTCAAAGATCTTGTAATAATACATTTGGTGAGGAAAAAGTACACATGTTATCATGTGGCATCTATTGTTTCATAGATGCCACATGTTTAATTTAAAATCCACTGTGGTGCTGTCATTATTAAATTTACTAAAAGAAACAATGCTAACTTTCAGTCTTGAACGTGTGTAAGGGCTCTTCCTTTAGAAAATGAGGCCCTCTGTCCTCTTCCTTTGTGTAGGGCTCTGGTCAAAGAAGTCAAAAACAAAACAAAAACATTTTTTAAACAGTGTTTATGAAGCATGTAGACAGCTCCAAATTCACAGCTTTTTGATACATAATTCCATCAATATATGATTATCATTGGAGATTTTGAATCAGGCTTATCAGGACATTCAAGTAGAATATGATATCCAACCTACCACCAATATACACAGATTCTGTAAAAGTTACCACACTAAATGTCCAGTTGTGAAATATGATGACAGACTTTACTTATCAGCTATCTTTCAATGAGTTCATCAGTTGAACTGGATAACCTAAAACTTAAACAAGGATTAGATTTCGCAGTTGAACACTTACATCATCATCTAATCATTTTATGAGCCTAGTTAGCCCTCCTATGCCACTCTTGATTTTGTACAGCTCCACGAACCTCTCCATAATGGTCAAGCACAGCAAAAAGGAACCCTTTCAGGTCAACAGATGTAAGACGGGCAAATTCTGCTTCAACCTGAGCAATAGAAGAAGAGGGGTGGAGAGTACAGGCAGAATTTAAAAAAAAATGCTTTGAGACCCAAATTTAAGTAAACGATCATCTGAGGCCCATTACAGAAAACACAAACACACAAAAGCAAACAAACAAAAAGATGCACTTTACCTCCCTTTCAGCGAACAAGGAAGTTCAGAGAACAATAAGCTCTGTCTTGAAATCTTTTAAAGTAGAATGATTGTGAAAATGACTTATGTGATGTAAAACTTTAGTAAATGTGCGATTAAAAGAACACTGAGTAAAAGGACAAGTAACAATGTCCTTATTCCTCAGATGTTTACCTTGATGAGCAATACTGTTTTAGTCCAGCTGCTAAGGTTATTATCGTTAACGAAATAACGAAAACTAGAAGTGAAAAAACATTTTCGTTAACGGAAATAAAAATAAAAATAAAAACAAAAAAAGGAAAACTAACTAAAACTGTAATGATCGTTCACAAAACTAACTAAAATTAACTGAATTTATAGCAAAAATGTGTTTAGTTTTCATTGATGCGTGCGTGTCATACAATAGTCAAGGGTGAAAAAGAAGTTTAGTTTCCAGGTTTTTTTTTCTTGCTGTGTCTCATTATGCCAGCAGGTGGCAGTACGTTAGTCGAGTCGACTGTGTTGCTGCTCCGTCCCCGCGCAGAATCATGTCAGGAAAAGTCTGGAGAAAGCGCCAGAGTCCAATTTGGGATTACTTTGAATATGACTGTGTTTTGGATAAAGCAAGTGTCTTGTGGTGGAAAGAGACAAATTATGAGGGACATTTCTAAAGGGAAAAAAAATCCCACAAACCTTAAAGTGCACTTGAAAAGCTCACACAAGAAGGCTAACCTAGCCTAGCTTACCTGGAGAAGGTAAGGGAGCACGCCCAACCCTCATCCCCAGAAACAGAAGCTAACACCAGGCAAGGCAGCGTGATGCATCCCGAGACAACAGGACTGGGATATCTACATAACTGTGTGAGTCAATTGCCTTAACACCCGGTGCTGCAAGAGTTAATAGTCTCATTGGGGCCAAGATATACATTTTATAGTTGCCTGGTATCAATGGTTGTTCATCTGCCTTTATTTATTTATTTATTTATTTAAAAAACCCATAGGTGGGAATGTGAGTTGTCTGTCTCTGCGTGTTAGCCCTGCGACAGACAGGCGACCTGTCCAGGGTGCAGGGTATGGTAGCTGGAATAGCAACATACCCAAGGATAAGCAGAAGAGAATGACTGATATGATGAAACTGGGATTTTGTTACACTTAATTATTGCAAACACAACTAAAACTATAACTGAAACTAATCAAAACTAAACTGAAACTAATGATTTTCAAAAAAATAAAAACTAAACTAAACTAGCAAACAATTGGTAAAAACTAATTAAAACTAGTTAGTTTTAAAAAATTGAAGTCAAAACGAAATAAAAATAAAAACTAATGAAAATTGCAAAACTATTAAAACCCTGCCAACTCCCTCATTAAAGTTACACAACAGGCTTTTTACATTAAAGCCAGCAAGTCCATTACATACTCCCTTTATATATATATATATATATATATATATATATATATATATATATATATATATATATATATATATATATATATATATGTATGTGTGTGTGTGTGTGTGTATGTATATGTGTGTGTGTGTATACATAATTCTTTTTTATTTTATTTTTTTTTACTCATGGGGATGCGCATGATCTGAATTATGCAATGTATCATAATCTGTACACTTTGTAGGTTTCGTAGTTGCATAACCACTGTTTTGGTTCTTTGTCATTATAGGCAAAAAGGGGGAAAGCATGGTGAAACCTCGGCACATTGATGACCTCAACAAAAACCACCCAACACCAGCTAATACAGATGAGCCAGTTGTGATCCCGATGGAAAAGACTTTTACTACTTTGAAGCAACCCAGAAGATGTCGGCGCACTGACACTGGGGACAGGTTTACCTGTGATCAGTGTGAAAAGTCTTTTACTCAGAAAAACAGCTTAAAAAAACATCAGCTCATCCACACTGGAGTTAAAGCATTCAGCTGTGATCAGTGTGGAAAGTCTTTTACTTACATGAAGGCTTTGAAACGTCATCAACTCATCCACACTGGTATTAAACGATTTGTCTGTGATCATTGTGGAAAGGCTTTTACTTATAAGTGTGCCTTAAAAAAACATCAGCGCATTCACACTGGTGCTAAACCATTTGTCTGTGATCAGTGTGGAAAGACTTTTGCTCACGTGGATAGTTTAAAAACTCATGGCCTCATCCACACTGGTGTTAAACCATTTATCTGTGACCAGTGTGGAAATGCTTTTGCTCGTAAGGAGAGTTTAAAAAGTCATCGACTCATCCACGCTGGAATTAAATCATTTGTCTGCAATCAGTGTGGAATGGCTTTTACTCTTAATAGCAGCTTAAAACAACATCAGCTCACCCACACTGGCATTAAACCATTCAGCTGTGATCAGTGTGGAAAGGCTTTTTCTCATAATTGCAGCTTTAAAAGACATCAGCTCATCCACACTGGATTTAAACCATTTAGTTGTGATCAATGTGGAATGGCTTTTACTCTTAATGGCAGCTTAAAAAAACATCAGCTCACCCACACTGGATTTAAAGCATTTAGCTGTGATCTGTGTGGAAAGTCTTTTACTCAGGATGGCAGCTTAAAAAAACATCAGCTCATCCACACTGGATTTAAAGCATTCAGCTGTGATCAGTGTGGAAAGTGTTTTACTCAGAATGGCAACTTAAAAAAACATCAGCTCACCCACACTAGAGTCAAAGCATTCAGCTGTGATCAGTGTGGAAAGTGTTTTGCTCAGAATGGCACCTTAAAAAGACATCAGCTCACCCACTCTGGAGTTAAACCATTCAACTGTGATCAGTGTGGGAATTCTTTTAGTCACAGGAGTTCCTTAAAAGAACATCAGCTCGTCCACAATGGCACTAAACTATTTGTCTGTGGTCAATGTGGAAAGGCTTTTACTTACATGAGGGGTTTAAAAACTCATCAGCTCGTCCACACTGGTGTTAAACCGTTTGTCTGTGATCTTTGTGGAAAGGCTTTTGCTGACATTTGGGTTTTAAAAAAACATAAACTCATTCACACTGGTGCTAAACCATTTGTCTGTGGTCAGTGTGGAAAGGCTTTCGGTCGCATGGATACTTTAAAACATCATGAACTAATCCACACTGAAGTTAAATAGTTTTTATATGGTCAGTGCTGAAAGGTTTTTACTTGTGTCAATATATTTAAAAAGCATCAGATTATTCATACTGGAATTAAAGCGTTTGTCATCAGTACAACAGCATCTTAAATTTGCATAAACTTATCTATGCTGGAGTTAAACACTGTCGTTGTGCAGTGTGGACATTCTTTTGCTAGGTTTTATCATCTAAAAGAAAAATCCCAATCTCGCCAACTATTAAACCACTGAAATATGAGGAGTATGGAAAGTCTTTTATCCATAACACAAACTTATTGTGGATCAGCAAACCCATACTGTGTGTCCTTTTGGAGACAGTGAGAAGCACAGAGGATCTGAACAAATCTGCTGAATGCTAGGTCAAACTTCCAAAGCTTGAGATCAGGCTTCACAGAATTCAGCTTTAATAATTGTCATCAGAGGCAAGAAAGAATACATGTGTGTAAATGAGAGGGAAACAGGTGTAACAGTGGTCAAAGGATGCTTGGCAAAGGATGATGAAGATGGAGCTACCAGGCAGAATGAAAAGGTCTTGCGACTTTTCCCTTTGCCATAAAAAAAAATGTTTTAGTAGGATGTACATATTGACTGTAACAGTACTTAAATCTGTAAGTATTCTAACATGAATTGCTTGCAGTGAAGGATAGGAAGGTTAACAATTAGAAAAAGTGCTGTAGCTTTATTCTTGCTGTAGTATGTAGTTTCTCCACGTGGTGGAACATCTCCTTTTAGTAATGAGGTGGAGTTGTATGTGTTTGCTAACTGTCTGTCAGAGCTTCCCAAATTTTTAAATGTCCATCTATCCCATTGAATAATGAAAATGAAAAACATGCCTTTCTGAGGCTGGCAGCCAGCATGTAAAAAGACTTACTTTGAATTGTTCATATTACTTTCTTACATGTTCTAATTTTTAATCAAACTGTTTAATAAAGAGCAGCAGAGGCCTTTCAGAAACTCCTGATTGTTGTTTCATAAATCTAATGGCTCTTTACTAGAAACCTGAATTAAAGTCATTATTAAGAGGCCACTGATGCACCAAGGCTTAGAAATCTATGCACACATAATGAACCAAGTCGTTCAGTAAAGATCGAATTGAGGAAAAGGTTGTCATGTTAATATAATGCAAAAAATGTTGACTTTATCTGTTCTGTGCAAACATCTGTGATCTTGCAGACCAAACATTATTACCATCATGTGATCACAAAGAGAAGCAAAACGTCTGCACAGATTACGTTCTTGGTCAATCTGAAAGGCCTGTTGATGTTTATTTGGAGATAATTAGTGAAGTAAATGATGTGCTGTTTCTGTTGTAACTTGCCCATGTGAAATGTCTTTTAAATGGTCTCTGTTGTCTTAAAAATGATGTGAGTCAGTTTTGCTGCATGAAGAGAAAATGAAATCTGTAATTTTTATGTTGTATTACAAATATTATTGTATTTCATCAATTTGTGTCATTTTAACTGGGAAGTATGTGTAAAATTAAGTGTATCCTATAAGTATTTAGATATATAAAAGATATGATGTATCTTTCTTATTTTCTGTAAACTTACTTATACATTACTTAAAAGTTATCTCAGTATAGTAATTTCTTTGTTCTCTGTAAGAAAATGACTTTCTATCCCTTTATCTATTCTCCCACTGAAAACGCTACATGCAGATGAACATAATCAACATTTGGGGATCCCTTTATTCTAGTGTACCTACCATTAAGTATTTGTGGATAAATATAATTATATGCAATTTCAAACAAGAATTGAAATTGCATATAATTACAGTGGAATTACACCATTTATCACAGGACCACACACAACCCCACACATGCATTTCAAATCCCCTGTAACTGTATCGTCATGTGCCATGTGTGGTAAAACACATTATTGTAGTGTACTGTTAGGGTTCAAATATTAAGGAGGGATATAGGAGGAATCCAAATAACAACACTGATCCGGCCGGATGGAGTCAAACGATGATTTTAATGAACACGCGTGGGGAGATGTACACTGCACAACATCAGCTCAGCCCGTCCTCAAATGCACTCAGTTTCACCTCTCCCCTCTCCAGCTAAAACTTGTAACCTATCCCCCAGACAGAAGGCCAGCACGTACACAACTGAAACTATATGTGTAATATATTGAATAAATGTTTTAATCAAATGGCCCTACTTTAAGCTTAATAAAAAGATATAAACGAATAAAAGATAATAATGAATAACCGGGGGCCCGTTCTTCGTACCTCGCTAAGTAAGTTAGCCGGATTTGAATGTTGACGATTTCGCGTGATCTTGGATCGTTCGGTTCTCCGAAGCTCATCTGGGACTTGCTGTCATAGCAACAGATCCGTAAGCGTAAACCTGCTCGGGAGCAGGCTTACTTTATGTAAACAGGATTAGATCGCGGCCACTCAGGTATGTCCGCTGCAGTTATATGAAAGCAAGAGCGATATTTCACCACTGTTTTACCATAAATAAATATTATCAATGTAACTAAAGATAATGCAGCATTTGATTCTTTTATTGATTTCATACAGATACATACAGGTCATTTCCGAAAAAAAGGGAAATGTACTATTAATCATTCTATTACATGTAGTAGATCATGTCAGATGTAATTCATATTTTAGAGTAGTAATAGTAAATTACTACGTGCAATCAAGATGAGAGACCATGACTATAAAAGCGAAGGTGGATTTGGGAAGTCTGTCGCAGCCATGTCCTGTCCGTTTGTACGCGAGCAAGGAAGGTGCAAGATTGATAAGGAGAGTTTACAGAATTTAGCGTATATTGCGGGATAGACAGGATCCTTTAGCTCAGCGCGACGGTGTGCTCATAGAGAGATATCGATTCTCCCGTGAGGGTATTATTTACTTTCTTCCTCTCTCTCTCTCTCTCTCTCTCTCCCTATATATATATATATAAATATATATATATATATATATATATATATATATATATACTTATTGTACTGTATATACTTACTCCCGACTTACTGTGCATGCTTCAGTCACCCCTTGCATGGGAACAGGTAAAAGTGATGGAGTGTTATGTCAAACTACACACAAAAACCCCCACAATCTCAATAAATGTCACAGTACAAAAAGGGGTGTGACGAGGGGGTGCAGGACCACCACCTGTCTTTATTTGCTCTGCCCTTTTCTTGGTTGCTGTTATAAACAAACAAACAGATTATTCCAGGGTCTCTTGTCATAGACTAAAAGCAATATAAGTGATAAATATTACCATTCTGTGGAATATTCTTATATTTCACTTTTACTTGTTCCCATGTTCTAGTGGGTCCTGTTGTGGCTCTAATGTGAAAGAGGATATGATGTAATATAATATAATGTGGTATAATATAATATCACATGATATAATGTAATATCATGGATCACTTACGAGTTTAATTTGTCAGCAACTTTCTGCCAGCCCTCTCTCCTTGCTTTTGCAGCCTTTGCAGTGTTCCCCTGCGTTTTAATTAAACTCTGAAACTCCTGATATCCCTCAATCAAGAGTTCTTGGTCTGCTGCCGTGAAATACTGTGCGCGCTCCTTCGACATCTTCGCCGACCAATCACAGGGTTGCCGATCAATGTTTCTACTATCGATGCGTAGCCCCTTTTAAGCCACCCAGTGATCTCAGATTACTTCATCCAGCTATACTAATCGTCAACAACAGGTGTGTTCGGAGAACCGGATTAGCGAGCTCAAAGTTGGCGCGATGATTTGATCTTGGATGTGTCATTTGATCTTGGATGTAGTAAGCGAGGTACGAAGAACGGGCCCCGGGTTCTTCAAATAGCATCATCCAAACAGCTCCTCAAAATAGCAACCAAAAAATGCACCCTTTACAGAGGAACCAAGACATTTTAAAAGTCTACTTCCTGATGTATTCTGAGTCATCTGTTACCAAGCAAACTGAATAGATTCATGCCCTTTCCTCAGGCCCCAAGTCACTTCCCCTCTGCTTAGTTTCACTTTTGCAAGCACGCTCTGCAAAAGCCTACGTTTCCTGTCAGGACTTTGGCATAGGCTATACTCAGAGGTGAGCCTTTCATATAATGCAATGAAATCTGCATATAAACATTTAAGATTATAAAAAACATTCAAAAGCATTTAAGATTATAAATTCAACTCAACAGTTTAAAGTGGTTATAACTGGACCTGTAATAAAGGTTAATATGATTATGTTATTAATGCAATGGTAATGATGATGATTATGCACAATAGCAGCAAAATATTTCCCTGATCTCCACAGTACATTGTTTGCACCATTTCTCACCAATTACATCACAGTGGGTTTTCCAGATCTTGTACCAAATGATATACCAGCCTTTAGAAGAAAGTGGTGTCTGACAGTCAAGTCACTGTATACAAGAGCAAGATGTGTAGCAATCCTTCAAGCTACGCCCCAGATGTCCAGCCCATAGAGGGAGAAGACCACCTACCTGGTTCGAAGATTATGCTGTCATCCAACCCCCTTATAAGCAGCATTCTTCATTGGCTAGCACAGTATTTCCTGCTACAGGAAGACCAGCCACACCAGAGTACTTTACAGCAAATGGGAGCACTGACTGATATTGCACGCCAGAGCTAGTCAGGAACTTGGAAGCCAGTTCTGTCTTAACCAGGCCTCAGTCACTCCACTTCCAGCAAGCCCCAACCCTTGTATCCCAGTCTTTACAAGGGAGACCCTAGAGAGTTTTCCTGGTTGAAGGTGCCATCTGACAATTTGTTACCGTCTGATACTACTGCGCACTTGAAATACCAAATCCTAGTCTTAAGTTTGAAGATTGCTTACTCCTATACTTGTCATGGCACTGGGTCTTTGACCCAGTGTTTTGTGATTTTGGACTTTTGGGATTCTGGTTTATTTAATATTTTGAGATTTTGTGTTTCTTTCTAGTTCTATTCTTTTAGTTGTTTTTCTGCACTGTGTAATATTTAAGTCAAGTCAAGTGACTTTATTGCCATTTCAACCAATGTTCCTCCAATACCACAGTGCTACATATAAAATATAATAGACGATCAACACAGGACAACAGAAAGTGCAGGTATGCAACAATTGCAAACACCAGACAGAACAGGACAATAAATACACAACAGTGCAATAGAAAAGTGCAAACATGACCATAGGGTGTGCAAAAGACTGGCCATTGTGAAAACGTAACTTGTTATTTGTAATTTCTAGTCTTTAGGTTCTGTTGTCATACATCCCCTATGAAACCTCTGCATTACAAGCTCAGGGGTCCTCTCATGGGCAATGTGCATGACACAAAAGAACAATGTCAATTTTGCCAAAATGAGGTTTTCTTTATCCTTTGGAAAATCAAAGTACCACAAGAAAGAATAAATGCACCTATGAAAGAGCAAGTATCACAGCTATGGAGTTTTCTTGTTTACCATGCAGACACAACATTTAAATTCCTTTTTCCATTAAACAACATTTGCTTCTGCTCTCCTCAGGTGTGCTGGATTAGATCCAGATGCAGTCTTCTGTACTGGATTGTAAAAATGGCTCTTTATGAGTTTATAAACAAGTTCTCAAAGAGCGAATTTTTCAAATGGAAAAAACAAATGTGGTGGCCACACACAAGGATCAGTCCTTTTAATAACTTTATTGGGCTTAAGTTTTATGGGAGGAGCCCCACCTTGAGTATCAAACCATCAGCCAAGGAGCTTGCGACTCTCTTCAAATTGGCTGCAATGTGAACATCCACCTGTCTCTAAAGCTGCAGTTGCAGTCATGACTTGCAAATGTTTAAATTGATTTTTTTTTACAATTCCACTACTTCTCACATGCAAAGCAAGATCCCTACCCTTTGAGCTAATCCCCCTTGGGTATATGGTTGGGTTAAAAATTTACCTGGAAAGTACATATTTAGGAAATAATTGATGAAGCTAACATTGATAAATTGATGAATGTTAAATCATTTAAAGAATGCAGTATCTGGTTTGAATTGGGTGGGGAACTGAGTAAAGAAATGAAATCAGTAATTAAACAAAAGGTCAAGGGAATTGTACAGGGAAATGAGACTTGTTTTCAATAAGAATCAGTAGGCCATGTTTTATTGTCCTGTTCCAGTTGGTGGCGGTAATACACCAGAAACGTTAGTTGCCAACCCCCATCAAACAAGAAAAAAAAGAAGTAGTGCGCATGTACAGAGCAGAAAGTAGGCTTAAGAAAGAAAGAAAGAAAGAAAGAGTATAACCACAGTCATCATACTTATTGTCTCCCACGGGTTCTTTTAGGTTTTTTGGGGGGGGGGGGGGGGGTTCAAGCCGGCTTAAGGCAAAGGTAGTGTGGCTGTGCCGAGCTTCCTTACTGCTATCTAGTGATGACCATACAAATCTTTATGAAGCATTGAAGCTTGTGTTAAAAAATAGTTCATCACTACAAATGTTTCAACCAATGAATGTAGAAAACATGGACAACGTGACAGCACCTCCTCCCACTGTGCAAAAATGAAGCCAAAAATCAATACCAAAAAGCATTTAACGATAGTTATGGTCAGAGTATCTGTTTAGATCAGGGGTGTCTAAACTTTTTTCACTGAGGGCCAAATACATAAAAATATAGCAGGGGCTGGGCCACTTACTAGAAATTAGGTATATAACCTTAACTGTAGTTAGAAAAATCATTTAAAAGTGGTCAAATGTGTTATATTGTTGAATATAATTAAAGACAAAACTGCCTTCATCACAGCTTTCCATAAATGGATCTTTATTGATTTATTCAGAAAAAGCTTTGGTAGCTCATTCTCAGAACAGCAGCAGATTTCTTCTTAGACAGAAGATTTACAGCACAGAGAAAAAACAATAAAGATGGGATTAGCGTTCGTTTGAAACGGTTTTCAACATTAACAGACTGAACTGGACTTAATAACAGGAGTGCATATAATTTTAGTAAATTATTCTGGTGAGTATCAGCTGCGCTGGGTATGTAAATCGGGCCATCCAGCTGCGGTGCTGATCGCCACTCGTGCCAAAAATCCGGACAAATGTCACTTGATCAAGGAGCAGATCTGCATCAGATGAGATCAGCTGACTTTGCGTGTGCGTGCGCTGTGCACAGCAGTGTGTACTCTGTGTGTTAACAAGAAAAACGCATATAAGAAAGTGGTGCGCAAAAGCAGGGTAGTGACAGAATTGATGCGCATTATTGATATTTGAAGCATGTGTACCTGCATATGCATGCTTATTAACACACGGGTACTGTGGAATATATTTTTTACTCACCTAAAGTGCTCGTGCTCTCGTCCACTCCCCGCAAAAAAAAATTAGCAGCTGTGCGGTGTCTGTGGCATCGGTGCTCGGATCGCATGCGATGGAGTAAAAATCAAAAGTACAGCTTTATCAGACAGTTGCAGTTTAATGTTGGCTGACGAGTCTTCAATGCGTCGCACAACTGTATTTCTGGACATGCTGACGTTGTTGAAGTCCTGCACTTTTTTCGGGCACATTATGTCGGTGACTTTAACGAGGCAGCGTTTTATGAGGTCTCCATCTGAAAAAGGCTTGCCATGTCTTGCGATGAGTTGGGCGACGTCATAGCTGGCTATTGTAGCCTTTTCCTGGACAATTTGAGCACGAAAAAAATACTGTTGCTGACCCTGCAGGACAGCTAGCATTTGCTTTAATTTCTGCTCTCGCTCAGCACCAGTGTAGGATGCATAGGCCTGATGTTTGGTTTCATAATGACATCGTACATTATACTCTTTCATAACTGCCACAGTTTCAGTGCAGATCAAACAGGACACATGTCCCGTTGAATTCTTTAAAGAAATATTCACTCTCCCACCGTGTCTGAAATTTTCTGCACTCACTTTCTACCTTTCGCTTCTTTGGTTCTGCCATGTTTGGTAACTTGGGGTAAATTTCTTCTGTGATTGTCCTTTTTGGTAGAGCAACTGCCTTGATCAACAGTAGCTCCCCTGGTGTTAAAACTAAGAAGTGCAATACACTCAAGCAAAAGTTGAAGTGTGGGCCATTTTCTATTCTATTTATAAAATTACTTGAGGGCCAATTAAAAATGGACCGCATTTGGCCCGTGGGCCGGACTTTGGACACCCCTGGTTTAGATGTTAAGAATAAGTATCTCTTAAAATGGTTGCAATAATGAAATGTTCAATATAAAGTAGACAAAAAACGAAAAATAAAAAGATAAAAAGATAGTTGCGGATCAGGACTCCCCGATCCTTACTGCGCAGGGACCTGTCTCAATATGCATACTTCTGCATACTTGCGTTCGTGTACTCATGATACATCATCAGTTGGAGACCAAGTACTGTTCGAATTCAAAGTAGCCGAGAACATGAAAAATTCCTGGATGGGTTCTCACTCTGCCTATTTTAACGAGACGCATCGGTGTTGACTTGTGTGTACTTGGTAGAGTTAAATATCCCAGAATGCATTTCGTCCAAAACCCAAACGCGGTAATTGCGGAGGAGCGTGGCTAAAAACTTTTAAATATTATTCTTTCTAGGTCACAAAATAAACCTTTAAGTTATTTTCAAGCGAGAATGTAGCTGTGTAAGCCTCAAATATCTGCTCAGTTTATCAAGACATTACATATTCGCAAAAGTGCTCTGACGTTTTCGGCAACGTCTGTTACCCATTAGCTCCATAGTAGACCGGGAGGTCGAGGATCACTAGAGCCCAGACAGAACAGCGGACTCCTGTCACATCGTTTTCACCCCCCCCCCCCGCGGTCTTTCGCTACTCAGGTTAAACATGATATATAAGTCTCTTAGTTAACTTCAAAATGTTAATTTGGTTTGGTTTATTTCAGTGTTTTATTTGTTCCTGAATAAATCGGTTTGGCTGAGATCTATTTCAATCCAGGAAGAAACATTTTCACCGGGAACAAAAACAGCATGAGATTCTGAAGGCTGCTTCAAAATGCAAGTTTGTAGTTCGACGTACAAGTGACCTTCATCAGGCTTATTTAATTGTGTCAGAGAAAATCAGCTGTGCTCTTCATGCAGCTGAGTACATCAAGTTTTTAAAACAGAAGTTGTGCAGGAGATCAGCAGCTCTCTGAAACACCAAACTGACGTCCTGTTAATGCTGATATACAGGGAGTGCAGAATTATTAGGCAAGTTGTATTTTTGAGGAATAATTTTATTATTGAACAACAACCATGTTCTCAATGAACCCAAAAAACTCATTAATATCAAAGCTGAATGTTTTTGGAAGTAGTTTTTAGTTTGTTTTTAGTTTTAGCTATTTTAGGGGGATATCTGTGTGTGCAGGTGACTATTACTGTGCATAATTATTAGGCAACTTAACAAAAAACAAATATATACCCATTTCAATTATTTATTTTTACCAGTGAAACCAATATAACATCTCCACATTCACAAATATACATTTCTGACATTCAAAAACAAAACAAAACCAAATCAGCGACCAATATAGCCACCTTTCTTTGCAAGGACACTCAAAAGCCTGCCATCCATGGATTCTGTCAGTGTTTTGATCTGTTCACCATCAACATTGCGTGCAGCAGCAACCACAGCCTCCCAGACACTGTTCAGAGATGTGTACTGTTTTCCCTCCTTGTAAATCTCACATTTGATGATGGACCACAGGTTCTCAATGGGGTTCAGATCAGGTGAACAAGGAGGCCATGTCATTAGTTTTTCTTCTTTTATACCCTTTCTTGCCAGCCACGCTGTGGAGTACTTGGACGCGTGTGATGGAGCATTGTCCTGCATGAAAATCATGTTTTTCTTGAAGGATGCAGACTTCTTCCTGTACCACTGCTTGAAGAAGGTGTCTTCCAGAAACTGGCAGTAGGACTGGGAGTTGAGCTTGACTCCATCCTCAACCCGAAAAGGCCCCACAAGCTTATCTTTGATGATACCAGCCCAAACCAGTACTCCACCTCCACCTTGCTGGCGTCTGAGTCGGACTGGAGCTCTCTGCCCTTTACCAATCCAGTCACGGGCCCATCCATCTGGCCCATCAAGACTCACTCTCATTTCATCAGTCCATAAAACCTTAGAAAAATCAGTCTTGAGATATTTCTTGGCCCAGTCTTGACGTTTCAGCTTGTGTGTCTTGTTCAGTGGTGGTTGTCTTTCAGCCTTTCTTACCTTGGCCATGTCTCTGAGTATTGCACACCTTGTGCTTTTGGGCACTCCAGTGATGTTGCAGCTCTGAAATATGGCCAAACTGGTGGCAAGTGGCATCTTGGCAGCTGCATGCTTGACTTTTCTCAGTTCATGGGCAGTTATTTTGCGCCTTGGTTTTTCCACACGCTTCTTGCGACCCTGTTGACTATTTTGAATGAAACGCTTGATTGTTCGATGATCACGCTTCAGAAGCTTTGCAATTTTAAGACTGCTGCATCCCTCTGCAAGATATCTCACTATTTTTGACTTTTCTGAGCCTGTCAAGTCCTTCTTTTGACCCATTTTGCCAAAGAAAAGGCAGTTGCCTAATAATTATGCACACCTGATATAGGGTGTTGATGTCATTAGACCACACCCCTTCTCATTACAGAGATGCACATCACCTAATATGCTTAATTGGTAGTAGGCTTTCGAGCCTATACAGCTTGGAGTAAGACAACATGCATGAAGAGGATGATGTGGACAAAATACTCATTTGCCTAATAATTCTGCACTCCCTGTAGTTAGGGCTGGACCAGGTGACCCTGAATCCTCCCTTAGTTATGCTGCAATAGACATAGGCTGCCGGGAGATTCCCATGATGCATTGAGTTTTTCCTTTCCAGTCACCTTTCTCACTCACTATGTGTTAATAGACCTCTCTGCATTTAATCATATCTGTTATTAACCTCTGTCTCTCTTCCACAGCATGTCTTTATCCTGTATTCCTTGTCTCACCCCAACCGGTCGCAGCAGATGGCCGCCCCTCCTTGAGCCTGGTTCTGCCGGAGGTTTCTTCCTGTTAAAAGGAAGTTTTTCCTTCCCACCCAGTGCTTGCTCATAGGGGGTCATATGATTTTTGGGTTTTTCTCTGTATTTGTTATTGTACGATCTACTGTACAATATAAAGCGCCTTGAGCCGACTGTTACTGTGATTTGGCGCTATATAGATAAAATTGAATTGAATTGAAACTGAAATATAAACTTTATTTTTCAAATCTAAAATAAAGCTGATCCTTCTCTGTCCTCACCCACCCAGGATCTGAAGTTCCCTTACATTTTTTCCAGTTCTACAGTTTAATCCAGGGGTAGGCAACCTTTTTGATGGCGAGTGCCATTTAAAATTTCCTCAGAAGTCAGTGTGCCATATGATTGCATTAGCAATAAATTTAATAACGCTCTATATGAACAGTTACACTTTATATAGAACCACTTTATAGAATTATATTTGTTTGCAAATTTTGGCAGCTATCAGCGAATAGTTATTAGCTATTTTGAAACAAAAAAAAGACACTTTTTATTCATAACAAGAACTCCATAACAGTAAATGAACTGTACAACAGAAAATACAAATGCTATTTATGGTCTCCTCACAACAGTGATAAGAAAAATAAACTGGGCCAATATGGCATGTTTGTTAATACAGAGACACACATGTTAATGTGATCTCTGGTCTCCCACTCAGAGACACAGGTCTCCGAGTGTCCAACATTCAGATGGCTACCTGAGGACACTCATGTGAGAGAAAATCTGCTCACACAGATATGTAGAGCCAAATGCTGTCAATAAGACCTCTGCAATGTTCTGAAGACAGTTAAACTTGTCAGGTAGTGATGTCCAGCAGGTGAAAATCCAAGCTCCATGAACATGCACATCTGTGGATTCCAGCTTCTTCGATGTCGCATTAACTGGCATTAACTCAGCCAGTTAATGCGAGACAAATCCAGCTGCTCATTAAAGATTTCTGGTTTGATCAGAAAATAAAACATTGGTCCATACACCTGAAAGTCCCAAAAATGCATTGTGTCTCGAGTCTATGGATGCATTTTGACTAAAGACCGGCCCCCCAGATATTAAAGCCATAAAGCCTTTGAATGAAAACAAACGCTGTTGTGACAGTGATGTACACTGTCTTGTTGGTAAATGTATGATTTCTATTCATTTTACGTCAGATAAAAACTTTGGTTGTAAGCTTCAGATAATTATTTAATAACAGCCAGACATTTTAAATGAGAATAAGAAAGTATTTCTTTGTGCCCCCCTTTCCCTGTTAATGCCCTACCTGGCCCCCCTGGCAAAACTTTGCTAGATCCGCCCCTGCACAGTTACCAGCTGTCAGCTACTTAGAAAAGGATCCTGGTGTTATTTGTCTCTCAGAAACAGTTCATAACTTCCCTTCAACCCATTCATGTCACCTAAAAGGTAAACCTGTTTCTCCATCACCTGTTCAGCTCTGATGATTCAGTAAGGACATCTCCTGGTTTCATCTTCATGTTTCCCTCTCACCAGATATACAAACCGATATCATGACCAGCAGCTTTCACAGCTGTGGCTCCAGCAAACATCAGCTGATACTAGAAATTAATATTAAATAAATTCTAACAACAGCTGACCAAGCTTAAACGTGCTGCTGTTGTTTAACGCGACATCCGCTGGTTTCCTCTTTCTGGCGCAAAGTGGGCGATAAATAAACAAGAGAGAAAAGCCGATCAGCTGATCATTAATCAGTTTCGTGATTGAAGTAGAAACGGGAGAGGAGAGAATGAGAGAAGAAGAGGCAGCTGTGCAGCTTCAGCTTTATGTCTTTTTCATTGTAGCTGAAGTCCGGGACAAACTGTGTTCCTTTTCACCTCAGTACGAAACGCGTAATACAAGACGATTCTGTTTTTTAGGGGACGGTTGGCAACTCTAATAATTAACCTATGAACAAAATAAAGTTCAACATCAGTAACATAGCACCCACCCAGCTGTATAGAAACTCCGTCATGCTAGCTAACACGTAGTACGAAAGAGTCAGCATACCGAAAATAAACTCCACCTAAACTTGGTTTATATCTGACTCCGATAGACTGCAGGTCATAACTTCTTACCTGAAGTTCAGTTCACCTGACACGCGGACCGGCGGCCGCTTCGGGTCTCTGCTCTTGCCTCCCTTTTTCTTCATCCACCTGCTGGCCTCCACCACTTGCTAATGTTATTGAATCTGTGGAAGCTCCGCGATATCCACCACACGAAGTAACGAGTAACGAGCCTATCTAAATCCCAGTAACGAGTAACGCGTTCCTGGTTTTGGCATAATAACTAGTTACCGTGCTCGTTACCACAATAATAACGTAGTTACTGTAACACGTTACTTAATAACGCGTTAGTCCCAACACTGGTCGTCAGTGTGCCAACGTATGCACAGTATAGTGACACAGCATTGGGTGATGTTCACAGGAAACTGCTGTCATCACCACCATAGCTTCTGGTTCCTGTGCTTTTCACAGAATCATGATGTCATCCTTGGACTCCCTCTGCGCTGTCGTTGGAGCTTGGCACAGCTCTCATTCCAACGCAGCTTCATGGTCCTTGCTGTGGCTGTGGAATCTGATCTCATGATGGGCCCCAAACAGCTCGACCTTTGACCTCAACCACTGCCTGGGCTGTCAGCTCTGCTTGGAATGGTTCTCGCTTCTCACTGGGCCTCTGAAGTTTTCTCAGGAGATTCCTTTCAGCAATACTCTGACTGCTGCACCTGTATTTCCTTGCTAGGAGGAAAAACTTCTATTTGGGGAGCATGTCAATCATCATCAAACCACATTCTTTAGTTCAGTGAGCTTCATTTATGGACCATCAAAGCCTCGGCTGAACATGGATGCACCACTTGCATAGGTTTAATACCCGTAAATGAACTGTTAATCACACAAATCACATAAAAATCATAAAAAAACATAGTTTAGAAAACATAGAAAAGATAGTTTCATGTAACTCTTTAACTCTGGACCCCTCCTCTTGACGCATGGACACTCCCATGAGTCAACTCATCCAACCTTGATTCCTGTCTGAAAGAAAAAGATTAGCTAGATCATGTCCCAGGCACCCTCAGGGCTTCACCTCCTCTGGAGTAGCTCCGTAACCCTGCAATAAAAGATGTTAATGTGTTTTGCATATTAAGTTTGCTTAAAACCCCGGCTCCGCCAGGAGCCTGCATACACACCATCATGGCCTGGAAAACAAGATCTGGAAGTAAAATCAAACTTCACACTTATAAACAATTGTATCATAAGAGTAATAGAGCACTCAGCATCAGCAGGACAAGCATCATGTGCAGGTTTTCTCAAATTAGTAGACTACAATTATTGGCATAATTTGCCTCAGACATGGATCATCCCATGTACTCAGTTAACATTAATGTAATCGGTGACTTCTCTTAAGCAAAGTCACTCCACTCAGCTATAACTAGGAGCTCAGTAGTGGCCAGCTAATGAGCCCCATATTAAACTATTCCACAAACACTGCATCTCTTAGTTGCTTTCTCATGTTACTTGTCCATCTCTGCTGAATCCTCTACATGCACTCTTAGACAAACAAACATCAGCAACACACATGGACAATCCTGGTGGTCAGGCACAAATTGACAGGGTCCAGAGGTGCTATAAAACAACCATAAAGACCATAGCTGTGGACAGAATGTTTTACATGTTATTCACATCGTCAAAGTAACCTTCACATTTTCCCAACAACACAGTGTAACAGCATCACCAACTCATAACCTGTAAACACAGTTTTCTTCACACATAAACCCAGAAATCCTGTAGTAGGAAAACATCAACCAGCTATCCTGGTATAAATCACATGATCAAATCACATGAAGAACTGTAATGCTGTAGAAAAGTTAGCGCTGCGCAGGTGTATACACACTTTCTCACAGTCACCTCTGTGAGCAACACAAGGTAGTGAATAACACCCCTGGTAGATGCACAGACACAGAAAGTGGCATTTAAAAGGTTAAATCATCATGCAACCTCGATGTTGTTGTCATCTTTCTGCTCCTGTAAAAAAAAAGAAACACACATAGATTCATCTGCACCTTTGTCAGGTGGGGGTTAACTTCGCACAGTGATGTCAGTCAGTCAGTTTTATTTTCTCTCATTCATTCATTCATTCATTCATTCATTCATTCTTTGCTGACAGTGGAAATTACCGTCGCATTTTCATTTCCACTTCTCAGCAAAATGACGTCATTTCAAAAAGAAAAGAAGAACTTTATATTGGATTATCTCGCTTAATCCTTCTTTGGGTAGGGACCTATTTTCTAATTGTCCCATATAAGTGGCTTTCTCCAGAGCCCATTGCAATCTTTTGGAGAAACTCACTTGCAACGATTTTCTTGACGACGTGTCGTATAGCGCTTCAGTTCTAATCGTGCAGATCTGCTCAAACAGAGGTTATCAAACAAAACTTTCAGTGCACTGTGAAAGTATCAAAATAAAAAGGCCTCGTTAAGTCATGACACACACTCCTCATCTCAGGAGGGTAAATCATACCATTAGCACGGTTCATCATACCATCATACTAATTGGCAGGCTCAACTTCACAACAAAAGAAAAATCATCAGCTAGATAAATTCCAACCCAACCAACCATTAGCCGCACAACACACAACATAAGCCTCATGTCTCATTAGCTATGAATTTTAATCCCCAGGACTGTACTTTTTACTCATTTAGGCCACAGATTTTATTTAGTTTTCCTTCTTCCCCGTCATCATAAAACATGTGACATGTTGTCATGCATTTCGCAAAAGAAGTTTGTTCTCATGTATTCAGAGTTGTGTATCTGGGTGCAGGATTCACTCGCACATCACAGCAGGAAACTCCGTGTTTTAGAGTCTCCATTCCAACAAACTCCAACACATCCCATTCACTCGTGCTAGAATTCAGTCACCTTTCATTAATCTAAGAACCATCAACTAATTTGCATATCCGCTGTTAACTCACCAAGTTGACAGGACAACAGAAATGCATGTTCAAAATATTATCACAAAATAGAATTTCCGTCATACAATAAATTACTTGTGCTGCATCAGTCAAGCAGAAAGCATCTCCCAATTTACTATATTAACAACTAAATTTATTGTCTGATCACTGGTTGGTCAAACCAGAATCCTGTTTTTTTTTTTTTCCACAAAATTAAACTGTTGTCCTGCAACCTAGAGAGTTAACTGTCAGCATTGGATAAATTCAGCATTTGATAACAAGTCTCTGTTAAATTTACACTATTTTAACACTGATGAGAGATAACAAGCTGATCTTCATTGCATGTGTGTGTGTGTTATTAGGCAGGTTTAATCAATGTGTCTGGAGCTGCATCTCCAGCAGGGCATGTTCTTAAAGCTGCCTTTCCTACACACTCCTCTGCTATTATTTGATCCTTTCTTAACTAATGTGCTATGAGTCCACTGGTCTTTGCATCACACCAGGTGACTTGGACAAGATGATAAACAGACTCACATGCTCAAGATGGTGCCTAATCTTCATGAGCTCTCTTTTGTTTGTGTTAGTAGGGTTAATGCATGTTCTGCTTGTGTGTGTGATTTTGTATATGTTTCTTTTCGCAGTGTTTCAGACTCCTTCACAACTTTCCACTTAAGCAGTCAGTTTTCTTTTCCCCAGATTTGCTAACCCAAATTTTGATTTCCCACATTAAACACCAGCTTTCCTCTGTGTTCTCACCTGCTCTCACTCTGTTGTCCTCTCCCACTTCAACAGTCCAATAGCCGGCAGTTCTTCTTCAGCTTTGTCCTGTGTTCCACTGTCTCTTCTTGCCATTTTCTCCAAAAACAGCAAATGTCAAACAGTCTCCTCAGTTCTCCTCAAAAGTCCTTTTCACAAGCACAGTGACTTTGCAGCTTGTTGGAAACACAGTGTCATTCATCCAATCAGTCAGGATGATGGGTTTGCTCTTCTTCTCCACTGCTGTTTGTCCACACTGCTGCTGCTTGCTGGGTCTCTTTGCTCAGGACTTCGCTGCTGTCTCTTTATCTGCCATGTTATTGCTCTTTGGAACTGCATTCCTTGTCTTCAGGGAGGAGTGAGAGCTCGCTTGTGAGGATGAGGGACACATGGAGCTGTAAATAAGTTAGCCAAAAATTGGCCTGAACATTTCCAATGATGTTAAACTATAATTTCCTTCCGACTGCTGCATATGGGAAATTGATCCGGGTCTGCTCCTCACCTGCAAGTGACACACTGAGACATTTTGATCTTTGTTCTCACTGCTTAACCGACACACAGAACTCTCTCTCTATTTTTTGTGAACTCTCCTTTCTTAAAAGTAGAAAATGAGATTGTAGTTGTTCTTGGCTGATAAACTCAAAACCTTTTTCCCTATGTATATTTCTCATCTACAATGTAGATTTTTCTCCTTCTTACTCTCTCTCTTTTTTTTTTGTTTTTTTTTACACTAGCTGGTGACCTGCAGAATCACCGCTCTCACAATGGGAGACAATTACGTTTTGTTTTCTTTTTTGGATTCTTTTCAGTATTCATTTCTGCTTGGAGGGTTTCTTTTAATTTAGTCAATGCGGAGGGGCTACATTTTCCCTCCCATGTGGGACATTTAGTTTTTTTTTCTCTTGATCTCTCCATCTACATGCACTAATTTGTCCGGCGCCTGGACATTTTTTCCTCTAACCACTGCTCGTCAGCCGTGAGTTTTGAAGCTTCGTTACCCATTTTAATCCTTTACAACTACACAACTGCGGCACCTTCTCTGGCACGAGAATCGAGAGAGGTAGTTGACACGGCCTTCTACTTTCAAGCTATTCTTGAAACACCATTGTTTTTCTTGTGACATTACCAATAAGTTTGATGTGTCACATGGCCCTCTTCCTATTGAAAAAACAAAAGTTGTATCCAAGATGGCCACCATGGTCACCACCCATCTTGAGGAGTTTGCCCCCTCACATATACTAATGTGCCACAAACAGGACTTTAATATCACCAACCATTCCCATTTTATTACGGTGTATCCATATAAATGGCCCACCCTGTATATATATGTACACACACGTGTGTGTGTGTGTAAATATGTATGTATATGTATATATATATACATATATATATATGTATATATATATATGTATATATATGTATATATACAGTTAAGCCCATAATTATTCATACCCCTGCCAAATTTTGACTTAAAGTTACTTTTGTTCAACAAGCAAGTTCTTTTTTGAGCAGAAATGACACAGGTGTCTCCCAAAAGATAATAAGATGATGTACAAGAGGCATCATTGTGGAAAAAAATATTTCTCAGGTTTTATTTATATTTTAGCAAAAAGTATCATGTCCAGAATTATTCATACCCTTCTCAATAATCAATAGAAAAAAGCCTTTATTGGCTATTACAGCAATCAAACGCTTCCTATAATTGCAGACCAGCTTTTTGCATGTCTCCACAGGCATTTTTGCCCATTCATCTTTAGCAATGAGCTCCAAATCTTTCAGGTTGGAGGGTCTTCTTGCCATCACCCTGATCTTTAGCTCCCTCCACAGATTCTCAATTGGATTCAAGTCAGAACTCTGGCTAGGCCACTGCAAAACGTTAATGTTGTTGTCTGCTAACCATTTCTTCACCACGTTTGCTGTATGTTTTGGGTCATTGTCGTGCTAAACTGTCCACTGGTTCCCAAGGCCAAGTTTTTCTGCAGACTGCCTGATGTTGTTGTTGAGAATCTTCATGTATTGCTCTTTTTTCATGGTGCTGTTTACTGTGATTAGGTTCCCTGGTCCATTGGCTGAAAAACACCCCCAAAGCATTAGGTTCCCACCACCATGTTTGACAGTGGGGATGGTGTTCTTTGGGTTGAAGGCTTCTCCATTTTTATGCCAAATGATCACAATGATGCCAACATCATTGTGACCAAATAATTCAATTTTTGTTTCATCTGACCATAACACTGAAGACCAGAAACCTTCTTCTTTGTCCAGATGAGCATTTGCAAAGGCCAAATGAGCTTTTGCATGCCTTAGAAGTGCCTGGAGAAGTGGCGTTTTCCTTGGTCTGCATCCGTGGAACCCAACAGTGTCCGTTGGACTGTCTGGCTTGAGACATTGCCACCAGCAGAGCCCAGATTCGCCAGAATGGCCTTGGTGGTGATCCTTGGATTCTTTTTCACCTCTCTCACTATCCCCTGGCCAGCACAGGTTTCATTTTTGGCTTCCGACAACGTCCTCTGAGATTTTCCACAGTGCGGAACATCTTGTATTTTTTAATAATACTTTGAACTGTAGCCACTGGAACTTGAAAACATTTGGATATGGCCTTGTAGCCCATTCCTCACTTGTGAGCAGCCACAATGCACAGCCGCAGGTCCTCACTGAGTTCCTTTGTCTTAGCCATGAATGTCCACAGACCACCTGCAGAGAGCTGCTGTTTTTCACCTGTTGAGTTGATCAAAACAGCTATTCCCAATTAATCAGGGTAATTAGGATGCTTTAGAACAGCTTTGACTATTTGGAATGGTATGGAACTTTGGATTTTCCCAGAGACTGTGACAGTTTGTGAAGGGTATGAATAATTCTGGACATGATACTTTTTGCTCAAATGTAAATAAAAGCTGAGAAATATTTTTTTTCCACAATGATGCGTCTTGTACATCATCTTATTATCTTTTGTGAGACGCCTGTGTCATTTCCAGTCAAAAAGTAACTTGCTAGTTGAATAAAAGTAACTTTAAGTCAAAATTTGCCAGGGGTATGAATAATTATGGGCTTAACTGTATATATACACATGTTTACACACACACACCTATATATGTGTGTAATACACACACACCATTTGCGCACAAACATTAGATGTTGCAATATTCACATGTCACTGGATGGTCACTTACGTGGGGTACAAAGGTGTGGTGCACCTCCAGCGCTTGCAGGAAGATGGCCCTGAACCTCGTTTTCATCATTCCTAACGCACGCTCTATGATGGAGCGTGCCCTGGAATGGTGGCTGTTGAAGCGCTGGGCTCCTACACCTCGGACTGGCCTCTTGTAGGGTGTGATGAGGGGGAGTGGACGTTGGAGGCATGGGTACCCCCCATCTGCGAGGATGAAATGTCCTGGAGGAGGGTAGACCGACTGTCTGTACAGTGGGCTGTCGCGGAGCACCCTGGCATCGTGCACCGAACCAGGCCAGCCCACGTAGGTGTCGATGAAGCAGCCCTGATGGTCACAGACTGCCTGCAGGATGATAGAAGGAAACAGTTTCCTGTTTCTGTAGCACTGACCATCAAGGCCGCTTGGACACTTGATGCGGATGTGGCAGCCGTCGATTGCACCCACCGCTTTCAGGAAGGCTCTGTGACGTGCCAGCCCTGCAAACCCACGGGACACTGCCTCCAGGTCCTCTGGTGTCTTTGGGAGGTGGATGACCTGGTGGCGAATGGCCACCACTTCTTCAGTGACACGGTGGACAATGGTGTGGACAGTGGAACGAGGCATCCCAAACACTCTTGACACCAGCCTGTAGGATGCTCCACTTGCCAACCAGAATGTGAATACCAAGATCTCAATTGTGGCACCCCAACCATGGCGCCGATCCTGGTCCAGGAGATTTAGCAACACTGCCAAGGACTCCCTGCTTAGCTGAAAATCGGGCCTCGTGTCCTCCTGGTTGTAGAAACGGTCCAGGACGGGAACACTCAGGTTGATCCTGCAGTATATGGTTCTACTCTGCTTGGATGAAAGGTGGAGAACGACATGAACAGTTATGGTGACAGCGTATGGTTTCACTTATTTTGAGGGATCCAAGCATTATTCTGATTATTATGGTTATGTGACATATACTACTGCACTGTGACAATACTTATGCTTTCATGCATATACAGTTCATCTGTGTAACTCAGCATGTTTCTGTATTCTAGGGTACCCTGTTTTCAGCTTTGTGGCATTTTTACTGCCATTCCAGGTACACACATGAGTTACGGGATCCAATTCATGATTGTGAATGCATACTGCATGTTGTCATATCAGCTTCAGGGACATTTATTTTATCTATTTCTTCATGGTGACTGTGTACGCATGACTGGCTAGTATTCAGTTATTGACATTAGCAAATGGACTTAACAGTTGATTCTGTTCATTTGGACGTCACGTTTTCGGTGGGGGACACGTTTTGGTCACTCATCCAAATGACTTCTTCAGTCTCAGCTGACTGCTGGTTTCCCTGGCTGGGATGGCTGAGCGCGTCCTAAATGTGTGTAGTTTAGAGTAGCTTATTTTACCTGGATGTGACTGGCTCTGATGAGCCTGAGGTACCACACATGCCGGCGACGTTGGTGCTGGTTTTATAGCTCCTCTTGGATTAGAACAATGCACATGGCATGGAGCAACATTATCCGATCCATTTTTCCCGTTTTCGCACGTGCCGCTTGCGTTTGGCATAAACGTTGAGTTGTGGGCGGACTCGAACGACGGCAGGTTGTCCGCAGCCGTTTAGATGTTGTGACTCATTGTTTGTTCAATAAAGTTTCTATGGAGAAAAAAAGGGGGCTGTCCACGGCCGCTCACTTCCGGACTACCCGTCCGTCTAAGGACACTACCTTGTGACGTGGGTAGGTAGTGTCCTTATGAGCATCCTTCCCCTGAATTCGGACACAGCCATTGGTTTCAACACAGTCCTCTCTGGTGACATCTGCTGGCCAAAAATATGAGGTAAATCTTGAATCTACTAATTAAAATGATTGCCTACTCTACAGAGTGGAGTTCATATTTCTGCGTGATATTGATTGTGTTGCTTTGGACATGTATTTTTTGGGGTGAACACTTTTCTGTCTATTTGTTTAATGAAGAAATTTAATCAATGAACTTTCCTTATTTAAACATGTGCCATGGTGTGGTCTTTCTTTACATGTCTGTGAAGGTTCTCAATCCTCCAGGTCATCGTAGTCTAAGGAGCTTGGAAAGAAAAGTGTCTGGACTTCTTTAAGTTGCCTGGAGACATTTCACCTCTCATCCGAAAAGCTTGTTCAGTTCTAGGGTCAAATGGTTTAGAGCCCAGATTTAAGCCCTGTGGGAGTAACCCACCAAGAGAGACAATGGACCCCCTAATGATCCTCTACCTAATCACATGAGCCAAGGATGAAAATTTCAGCCACCATCTCCAGTGCAAAAGCCCCTCCGTTGAAACTCACCATACAAGAATAGAAGGCCATCGCTTCCCTGAGCAAAGACCACAACATCACCATATTACCAGCTGACAAAGGAAGGTGCACCGTGGTTCTAAACACAACGGATTACCACACAAAGATCACTTCTCTCTTCAGTGATATCAATACCTACGAAGCCTTAAAGCTACAAAAACAAAGTTATCACCTGCCTTCAGGAACTTGAAAAGGACAAAATCATTGACCGCCCTACATATCATCGCCTATACCCCGGGGATGCCAAACCCTGCATTTACGGATTTCCTAAGATCCAGAAAGAAGGGGTGCCCCTCAGACCCATTGTAAGCAGCATAAACTCAGCCACGTACAACATTTCGAAACACCTTGCTACCATCCTGGCACCTCTTGTGGGGAACACCCCCACATCACATCAAGAACCCCATCGACTTCACCAACAAGGTCCAGAAACTTACCATGGATCCAGATGAAGCCAGAGAAGACAGCTCTTTGGAAGACCGAACCAACTTCATCCACGATCAGATTTGCACACTGTTAGACCTCTGCCTTACCACAACCCATTTCAAATACAATGAAGGTTTCAACAGGCAAAAACATGGCTGTGCCATTCGTTCCCTGGTGTCACCTATTGTAGCCAACCTTTACATGGAGGAGGCGGAAAGAAAGGCTCTTGGTTCTTTTAAGGGGAGAGTACCTAGCCACTGGTACAGATATGTAGACGACACCTGGGTCAAAATCCAAACACAAGAAGTGGAATCCTTCACTGCGCACATTAACCCTTTAAAACCGGTTGGAGCGGGCACGCTCTGTTTTGCGTAACTATTTTTAAATCCCCGTAGAGCTGGAACCACGTAAGATAGCGCAATAATTTTTTTTTGCATGTGAAACCGGAGGAGTTGTACTTACATCTTATGCCATCAGCTTTTCCGAAGTCACAGTTTCCTTCCACATTAAGCTTTGCAAAAACTGCACAGAAAGCACTTGCAGCAACAAAAACATAATATTCCAGAAACACACTTTGACGATCCAATCAGCTGTTCATAACACTTCCTAGGTTGGAATAGACGTCAGCGCGAACTATTGCATGTCCGCCATTACCTGCCCCAAACCGGAAGTGACATCATTTTTGCGGAAAATTTACTTTTTTACCTTTGGGGCCTTCTATGCCTATACTGGTGTTTTTAAAAGTCATGTTTGACTTCATGCTTTTCTAAAAAGTTTCTGCATTGCACTGCTGGAAATACTTGATGCACATGCTGGTTTTTTGTTGGGTTTTTTTGCAAATTTGCATTATAATATTTATTTTTCGTTTTTCCTGCAGTATATAAAAAATGACGTATCTTAAAAATAACACTATGAAGACACTCAGGATAAATTTCCTGTTGTTGGAAACTATTTTGTGCAACTTTTTTGTATTTACAGTTTTGAGGGATAAACCTCTTGAATTTCTCTAATTAGAAATATATGTTAAAAAAAACAAAACCTAATTTCAATTTTTTTGTTGTTTATTGCACGTTTTTTTGCATTTTATGTAGTTATTGTTGACTTAATGCATACATATTGTTAAAATTTGGGCTATAACGGTTGTATTGATGTATAGCAACTTGAAATGCTCCCAAAATGTCACTACAACATGTAAAAATATAAAGATAAGCTCTGGTTGACTTGGTTCTATGGTAGGTCTTAAAGGGTTAACACTGTGGATAAAAACATCAAGTTCACCTGGGAAGACACAAAGGATAACTGTTTGCCTTTCCTGGACTGTGCCGTACGCATTGAAGCGAATGGGAACCTAAACATTTAAATATACCGGAAGCCCACACACACAGGTCTGTACCTCCTCTTTGACTCCACCCTCCACCACCCTCTGGAACACAAACTTGGGGTAATCAGGACTCTACATCACCGGGCAGAGATTGTTCCCTCCAAGCCTGAAGGGAAAAAGAAGGGACACACACATGTGGAAGCACTTAAAACATGTGGTTATCCTAATTGGGCTTTCATCAAGGCAGCAAAGATGCACAGAAAAGAAGACCAGACACCAATTAGGGAGGATAAGAAAGACAAACGCAACAACATTGTCATCCCCTATGTAGCCAGTGTATCAGAAAAACTCAGGAGAGTCTTCTCCAAGCACGACATCCCAGTATAATTCAGACCCAGCAACACACTCAGACAGAAACTGGACCTCTACATTTGATAGACCAAACAGCAAGTTCACAAACGTATGGCACAACATAGAAGAGCCACCTCCACGGGACAAGATTCGGCTGTCTATCTGCATCTAAAGGACAAAGGTCACTTTTTCGAGGATGCTAATGTTCACATTTTGGACATTTTGGAGTGAAAGAAACCATTTATGTCCACTGTGAACGACCATTTTTTGACAGAGGTGGTGGTTTACGACACCAACTGTCTGCCATCTATAATCCAGTTTTGAGATCGCTTCCCAGACGCCTTAACGCCCACTCACATCCTGGGCCATCTGACCTCAGGAAATCACATGATAGGGTGGGGCTAGGTTTCACAATGAGCTCCCCCGAAACCTTGGATGATTGTGACCTACACCCATTTTCACACCTTGGCTCATGTGATTAGGTAGAGGATCATTAGAGGGTCCATTGTCCCTCTCGGTGGGTTACTCCCACAGGGCTTAAATCTGGGACTCCCCACCATTTGACCCTATAACTGAAGAAGCTTCTCAGATGAGAGGTGAAACGTCTTCAAGCAACTTAAAGAAGTCCAGACACTTTTCTTTCCAAGCTCCTTAGACTCTTTCTTTACATATGACTTCTGGATATTGGTAAATACAATAGACGATTGTTAAATACCAACATATACATATAATAATGTACAATACATTATGGAGTATGCTTCTTCTGCAGAAGAAGATACTTCGGGATCTCACGATCCCGAAGTACTTTAATCACTGGACAGCTGGACATGTATATTATGAATAATATTATATTACGCCAGTTTTGTTACACATATTTTTGACCTGGGAGTAGAATTGATTGTGAACTGGAAAGGGAAAATGCTTATGAACTTGTTAAGTTAAAACATGATGCATTTAAGGTTATCCTGTTTGGTCTTTAATAAAAGAATTTGTTCCACTGTGCAATGGTCAAGTCTGTTTGCTTTCTTGGAGATAATTTCTCCTGCTTTAGAGAACATCCTCTCCCATTGAACAGAAGAGGCTGGAGTGCATAAAAACTAGTAGAGATGCAGGTATACAGTCTTCCTCGGTCCTACATACTATCATCTAAAAAGAATAAACAAATTAAATTGCTGCAAATTTTGTAGAACAACATTTTAAGATTATTTAAAAAAAGACATAATTTTAATTATGTTAAATTTAAAGAGTCAAATTGAAGTCTTTCTAAAGGTATTTAATTATATTTATATTATGAAAAGCAGATTTTAGTTTTGTTAAGACATTTCAAGTTTTTCACATTTTCAGATAAAATAAACATACAAAACAATGGCAAACAACAAGAACAGAAAGCTGGCAAACCCACCCAATTGGCCACATTCAACTCAAAATACTCCCACAAGATGGAACTGCCTCTCCAAATATATCAATAGAATGTTCAGTGGTTTGCTATCTCTCACCATCAAAACCCTCCACAAACCCCGCGAATGGTTCATTTCCTGATAAACCACTGAATCAGGGACCGAAATGAAGCTTCAGCCATCACTGATCACGTGACTCTGGCCAAACGAATCAAGCCTTGACTCTGCTTCTGAAGCATAGTGTTGTTCTTTTTTGACAGCTTCAAGTGGGCCATCACTACTCAAAGGGGACTGGTGGAAGCTCCCATAGTCTGATAGATCCCCATGTACTAAATGGAAGGGTGGCAGGGTGGGGCACCAAAACAAGAATGAATAGCTTGTAGAACTAGAGTATCGTATATAGATAAGAACCGCAAGGAGAGTGTTTGGAGGCATGGTTTTCCTTATATTTAGATACTTTTTTCTTGCTGGGCCCTCGTCCTTATTTTAGGTTTGACAGCATTTTTAGTAGATAAAGGAGAATGGCTTAAACATGAATTGAGCTATAGTTTGGGGGAATTCCTCGAAGGGGACTGGTATATATGTATATCTCTCTCTATATAGATATACATATATAGATATCTATATATATATATAAAATTCAATTCAATTTTATTTATATAGCACCAAATCACAACAAAAGTGGGGCGACCATCTGCTGCGACCGGTTGGGGTGAGAGAAGGAAAACAGGATAAAGACATGCTGTGGAAGAGAGACAGAGATTAATAACAGATATGATTCAATGCAGAGAGGTCTATTAACACATAGTGAGTGAGAAAGGTGACTGGAAAGGAAAAGCTCAATGCATCATGGGAATCCCCGGCAGCCTATGTCTATTGCAGCATAACTAAGTGAGGATTCAGGGTCACCTGGTCCAACCCTAACTATATGCTTTAGCAAAAAGGAAAGTTTTAAGCCTAATCTTGAAAGTAGAGATAGTGTCTGTCTCCCGAATCCAAACTGGAAGCTGGTTCCACAGAAGAGGGGCCTGAAAACTGAAGGCTCTCCCTCCCATTCTACTTTTAAATACTCTAGGAACAACAAGTAGGCCTGCAGTGCGAGAGCGAAGTGCTCTAATAGGGTGATATGGTACTACAAGGTCATTAAGATAAGATGGGGCTTGATTATTTAAGACCTTCTATGTGAGGAGCAGAATTTTGAATTCAATTCTGGATTTAACAGGAAGCCAATGAAGGGAAGCCAAAACAGGAGAAATATGCTCTCTCTTTCTAGTCCCCGTCAGTACTCTTGCTGCAGCATTTTGGATTAGCTGAAGGCTTTTCAGCGAGTTTTTAGGACATCCTGATAATAAAGAATTGCAGTAGTCCAGCCTGGAAGTAATAAATGCATGAACTAGTTTTTCAGCGTCACTCTGAGACAGAATATTTCTAATTTTAGAGATGTTGCGCAAATGGAAGAAAGCAGTCTTACATATTTGTTTAATATGTGGGTTGAAGGACATATCCTGGTTCTCCAAGGTTCCTCACAGCATTACTGGAGGCCAAGGTAATGCCATCCAGAGTAAGAATCTGTTTAGATACCAGATTTTCAGAGCCGAGTACAATAACCTCAGTTTTATCTGAATTAAGAAGCAGAAAGTTAGCGGTCATCCAGGTCTTTATGTCTTTAAGACATTCCTGCAGTTTAACTAATTGGTGTGTGTTATCTGGCTTCATGGATAGATAGAGCTGGGTGTCATCTGCATAGCAGTGAAAATTTATGCTATGTCTTCTAATAATGCTGCCTAGGGTAACCATGTATAGTGTAAACAGAATTGGTCCTAGCACTGAACCCTGTGGAACTCCATAATTGACCTTAGTGTGTGAAGAGGACTCTCCATTTACATGTACAAATTGGAGTCTATTAGATAGATATGATACAAACCACTGCAGCACAGTACCTGTAATACCTACAGCATGTTCTAATCGCTCTAATAGGATATTATGGTCAACAGTATCGAATGCTGCACTAAGGTCTAGCAGGACAAGCACAGAGATGAGTCCACTGTCAGAGGCCATAAGAAGATCATTTGTGACCTTCACTAAAGCTGTTTCTGTACTGTGATGAGCTCTCAAACCTGACTGAAACTCTTCAAATAAGCCATTCCTCTGCAGATGATCAGTTAGCTGTTTGAGAACTACTCTTTCAAGGATTTTTGATATGAAAGGAAGGTTGGAGATTGGCCTATAATTAGCTAAGACTGCTGGGTCTAGAGATGGCTTTTTGAGTAAAGGTTTAACTACAGCCAGCTTGAAGGCCTGTGGTACATAGCCGATTATTAGAGATAGGTTGATCATATTTAAGATCGAAGAATTAATTAATGGCAGGACTTCTTTGAGCAGTTTTGTAGCAATGGGGTCTAAAAGACACGTTGATGGTTTGGAGGAAGTAATTATTGAAGTTAACTGAGAAAGATCAATTGGAGAAAAAGAGTCTAACTTAACATCAATGGTACTAAAAGTAGCTGTAGATAATATTACATCTGGGGAATGTTTATTTGATAATTTCTTTCTTTAATGATTAAAATATTCTTTGTGAAGAAGTTTATGAAGTCATTACTAGTTAACTTTAAAAGGATGTGTGACAGGTGAGACCTGAGTCTGGGAACCGCCCCTGGTGGGCGGAGCTGGTCTTTGCTCCTTTGATAAGCGCAGGTGTGGGCAATTGGGCATTTTCTTTGCAAACCTGAAGCTGCAAGTGCTCAGTCCAAGTTGGGCAAGTTGGTGTTTGTAACATCTTTCTATGAAAGTCTGATATGGGTTCTCTCCTAAACTTCTGTTAGAACGGTAGGTTACACAAAAATGTACCACTTGAGCTCTGGCTGTTGGCAGAGGTTTATAGTTATGTGCACCCTTGTAGGTGGGAAACATTGCTCCCGTGAGAACGGTATAGTGGACTTCATCGCCACTGACCCACAGTTATTAGGGTGTGACACGAACTTGTGGACAGGTAACAAAACAATTAAGTTGAGGAATATTCCTGTGTTTTATTGTCCAGCATAAGTGATCTCCTGCCTTTTATTCACAGAGTACCGAGCTGCTGCTTTGCCAGGTGGATTTCTGGTTGCGGGCAAAGGACCCGACACATCAGTGTGTTTTAATTTGTTTTAAACTGGTGTAGTCGCGAACGGTGAAGGCGCTGCAGGGAAAACAAATCCTTTTTTTTCCTCACCGCTTCTGCATGCACAGCGGTGGGCCTGAGTGAAGACGGCACTGAAGCTTTTGTTTTTCTCTATAGTGTTTTGCCCATCTGGGGTCGTGTGTCAGTTGCCGTCCCTTTTTAACCTGTGTGTTGTGTTGATTTGTTCTTACACGGTTCCCCGCAGCGCTTGTCCTGTCTCACGGGCAATCGTACAGTTTTATCGTTTTTATTAAACAAGGTAAAGTTTTTAATTGTTAAGTGCCGCTGTTACATTGTTACTTTTATTTTGTATTAAAAATTAAATTCTTTTTAACTGACTGTGCGCCTACGGCTCTGTCCTATTTTAAATAGGTACCTACCACGGGTCACAGATGGTTGGCTGAATAGAGCTCTGACTTTTTGTCAGCCTGGCTACAGTGCTGAAGAGAAACCTGGGGTTGTTCTTATTTTCTTCAATCAGTGACGAATAGTAAGATGTTCTGGCTTTGCGGAGGGCTTTCTTATAAAGCAGCAAACTACTCTAAATTTGTGACACGCCATTTCCTCTCCAGCTTACGAGTCATCTGCTTTAGGCTACGTGTTTGAGAATTATACCACGGAGTCAGGTACTTCGGATTTGAGGCCTTAGTTTTCACAGGAGCTACAGTATCCAGAGTCATACGTAGTGAGGAGGTAAAATTATTAACAAGATAATCGACCTCTGTTGGAGTAGCGTTCAGATAGCTGCTCTGCTCTATGTTGGTACAGGGCATTGAAGATGATAACAGTGGGTGGATTATATTCTTAAACTTAGTTACAGCACTTTCAGAAAGACATCTACTTTGATAAAGTCTACTCTCCACTGCTGTGTAATCAATTATTGTAAATGTAAATGTTATCAGGAAATGATCAAACAGGAGAGGGTTTTCAGGAAACGCCTGTTAAATGTTCAGTTTCTATGCCATATGTTAAAACAAGATGTCTTAACAAGATGTTAAGACAAGAGTGTGATTGAAGTGGTGGGTGGGTTCTTTTACATTTTGAGTGAAGCCAATTGAGTCTAATAACAGATTAAATGCCATGTTGAGGCTGTCATTTTTAGCATCTACATGGATGTTAAAATCACCCACAATAATTATTTTATCTGAGCTGAGCACTAAATCAGATAAAAAGTCTGAGAAATCAGAGAGAAACTCTGTGTAAGGCCCAGGTGGACGATATATGATAACAAGTAAGACTGGTTTCTGAGCTTTACAGCTGGGGTGGACGAGGCTAAGCATCAGGCTTTCAAATGAATTGAAAGTCTGCCTTGGTCTTTTGTTAATTAATAGGCTGGTGTGAAAAATTGCTGCCACACCGCCCCCTCGGCCTGTGCTTCGGGATTTCTGGTAGTTAGAATGACTCAGGGGTGTTGATTCATTTAAACTAACAGAATCATCCTGCTGCAACCAGGTTTCTGTAAGGCAGAGTAAATCGATTTGTTGATCAATTATTAAGTCATGTTCTAACAGAGACTTGGAGGAGAGAGACCTAATATTTAATAATCCACATTTCACTGTTTTACTCTTTGGTTCAGATGTGGATACTGTATTGCTCTTTCTTTGTGATTGTTTAAGTTGTTTATTGCTGGTTTTTAGTTTGTTTTTTGTCTTTTTGGGAGCTGACACAGTCTCAATGGAGATGGGTTTTTGGGGGGGTAGCAGGAGGAGAGAAGCTGCAGAGAGGTGTGTAAGACTGCAACTCTACTTCCTGGTCCCAACTCTGGATAGTCATATTTTGGGGAGTTTAATAAATTTGTCCATATTTCTAGAAATGAGAGCTGCTCCATCCAAAGTGGGATGGATGCTGTCTCCTAAGAAGACCAGGTTTCCTCCAGAAGGTTTGCCAATTATCTATGAAGCCCACATTGTTTCTGGGACACCACTCAGACAGCCAGCAATTTAAGGAGAACATGCGGCTAAACATGTCACTCCTGGTCTGATTGGGGAGGGGACCAGAGAAAACTACAGAGTTCGACATTGTTTTGGCAAAGTTACACACCGATTCAATATTGATTTTAGTGACCTCCGATTGGCGTAACCGGGTGTCATTACTGCCGACGTGAATTATGATCTTACTGTATTTACGTTTACCCTTAGCCAGCAATTTCAAATTTCCTTCAATGTTGCCTGCTCTGGCCCCTGGAAGACAATTGACAATGGTTGCTGGTGTCTCTAGCTTCACGTCTGAGAACAGAATCACCAATTACCAGAGTTTGACCCCCGGCGGGTGTGTCGCCGAGTGGGGAAAAACGGTTATACACATGAACAGGTTGGTGGTGTACCTGGGGCTTCTGTTTAAGACTATGCTTCCTCCTCACCGTCACCCAGCCGCCCTCTTTCCCCAGCTGCTTGGGGTCTGCCAGGGAACAGCTAGCGGGGCCTACGCTATCTTTGGCTGCACCAGCTACAGGGGCCTGGCTAGCTATGGGTGAATGAAGGGTGCAAAGCTGAGTCTCCAATTCAGTAATCCGTAATATATATGCGCACACCCCACTTTTCAGTTATTTATTTGTAAAAAAAATGTTCAGAATCATGTATTTTGGTTCCACTTCTCACGTGTACACCACTTTGTATTGGTCTTTCACGTGGAATTCCAATAAAATTGATTCATGTTTGTGGCTGTAATGTGACAAAATGTGGAAAAGTTCAAGGGGGCCGCATACTTTTGCAAGCCACTGTATATCAGATTCATATCGGTATTGGCAGATATCCAAATTTATGATATCGGCATCGGACATAGAAAGTGGTATCATGCCATCTCTAACACTGACGTGGCTCGACTTTGAACTGAAGCTCTGACAGTGATGCATGCCAGGATTTTGAGACTTGAGGTAATGGCTTGGTGGCTCATAAAAGCATACATGAGCTTGTCTTTTAGAAGAGGCGTGGTGTCACAATCCTGGGTCCTGGCCCAGAATTTTGAGTTTTTATACATTTTGATGTTTATGGTTTATGTTTAAGTTCATTAGGTTCTCTAAGTTCATTTCTATTATGCCTAGTGTCAAAGGAAAAAACCTTAGAGAAGCAAGAAACACAAACTCAAGTTATGGCATGTACATGGGCGAGGCTTACTGCGTGGCAAGACACAAGCAAGTCGCGCAGAGCCTCAGTCCGTTCTTTATTTTATAGCAGAGAATAGATTACACAGCATCTCTAGGTGGAGCATATGTAATAGAAAAACATCTCTAGATATGGTTATCGCATGAGTGGCCGTTATCCAAAAGACAAGAGGAACTAGTATCTTTTGTCATATCAGCTTCAGGTTGGAACTGTCTCTGCCTGAGCGTGTGTGACTTTGTAACTTCCTCACGCATGCTTCTGTTCCTTAATCTGTAGGTTGCAGGCACATCATGTTCTCACAAGAAATTATACTTAAGCAAAATAAAGGTTATCAAAGTAAGTAAATGTAAAAATCTCTTAACATTCCCTCCTGTTTTTGCTGATTTAATTTCTTCATAAAACATGCTTAAAACATCAAAGTCTACTTTCTTCCTGTCTGCATTTTCAAGTAGCTCATCATTGTGCATGTGATTTTAACCAAACATGGTTATATTCACGTTATAATTTTAAACAGTGGCATTTTCATCATTTTCATCTTCACTCTCATCATTAATTTCTAGATCAAGTGGAATACTGACGTATGCTGCAAGTGAAGTGTTAATCATTCATTTGATTATGGCTTTTAGACATGGGATAATACATGTGGCAAAGAAGCAGAACAAAATCAAAAACACTCCAACTCCAATGAGTAGTCTCTTCAGTACTTGTAGCCATGATCCGTTGAAAAGCCAGGTGAACCAATCAGTGGTGTTTTTCACATAGTCCTGACTTTGGGCTTCCTTCAGTTGCCTTAAGGCATTCAGAGCATCAGTCATGTTTGAGGAATGCACATTGTCCGGGATGTAGGTACAGCAGGTGTTGTCGAAGAGGACACATAGTCCTCCTTTCTCGGCGAGAATCATATCCAATGCTACTCTGTGTTGCATTACTGCAATGCGCAGAGCGTCGATTTCTTGGTTTTGTTCGTCGTTGATTTTACATGACGTGTTCAGAAAGAGTCCAAAGCGATAATCCAATGTTTCAATCCTTAACATGTTTTTTCCGGTTCCAACCCACGGAAACAGTGAGTGGAGGACCTTCTGTCCAGTGGTCCATAGTTTGAATTCCTCGGGCACATCACTGCCGTACACGGGGTCGTGTGGTTGGATACCTGGAGATGTTGATCTTCCTTTCCGTCGTGTGGTTGGGGTGGTGTTTACAGCGGTCATCCTGAAGGTGTGGTCTGATATGAAGATGGGGGCACAAACTCCGGTCCAGCCTGGGGGTAGTATGAAATAAGCACGTTGTCCACATAGCCAGGCCATTCCTTGGACCCAGTAAGTGCCATTTGAGGCGCCGGTCGTGTTCACAGGGGCACCTTCTCCACTTCCAGCGGTTTGATTACAGTTAGTGGTGTTTCCAAGCGGTCTGTTACCGTTGTTTTGCTGGTAGCACATGGAGTAGTTCTTCCCTGGGGTTTGGTCCAAGGACACTGGGAAGTGAATGGATGTGTTCCGGTTTGTCACGTTGAAGTTGATCCAGAAAAGTTGGTCACACGTTCCATTGTCAAGTCCAGCGTCTTCAATGGTGATTATCTCGTGTTGGGGTGGCCCCTGAAAGATACTAAGGAAGTTAAGCGAGTGGATGGTAGATGAGCTTGTCTCATTGATGGTGATTTTATTATGCTGATAGCCAACGCCCGAAAAGCTGGCGGCACATTTGGCTTGTGTTTTGTTCATGTCATCCCATAAAAGGTGGGATGCGTTGAGGTGCTTGGCATGTGGGAGCAGACTTAACACGCAGTGTTGTTAGGCTCTCCCTTGGTTCTGTCATGCACGTAGCGATACCATGCGTTGTTCATCCATGGGTGAATGTGGTCTTGTGTCATGTCGCGAAGATGTGAGTTGTCATGTGTCCACCTTGTCTGCAGGTGGTGTTGTTTGTCTTCTTTATTGTCCTCGAAAAGCGCGAGGAGTCCTGCTAGGAGCAGGAGGACAGCTGCTAGGACGGCGAGTGTCTTCATGACAGCCAAACACACCTAGATCCTCGGGTGAGTAGACTACTGGCGAGAAGTAGAGGGCAGGATATACCCAATCAGCCCTCTCTTCACCAGGTAGATCACCAGAAGGTAGGGGTGCTGGAGTCTATGAGTCTAGGCTGTCACTCACTTTCTTGCAGTGGCTTTGGTGAATCCAAGATGGTCTCTCTGCTATCTTACAGGCAGTTGGTGTGGTGATAAGCACTTGGTATGGGCCTTCCCAGTGGGGCGGGCTCCAATTCTTTCTCTGGAGAACTCGAATCAGGACCCAATCACCTGGCTTCAACCTGCAAGATACTGGAGAAGATTCAGAAGGCAGTTTATTGTTCAAAACAATATCTTTGTTTTCTAGTAGTTTCGACATCCATTCTGATAGTGTGGTCTCTCTGACTGATTTATCTAAAGGTTCACTTGTGATTGGCAGTGGAAATGGTCTGCCATGAATGATTTCAAAAGGTGTGAGTTTCTGAGAACCCTGTGTTAGTCTCATCCACATTTTTACTAGGCCTATACACTCAGGCCATGGTCTCCCTGTTTCTTCCATACATTTTCTAAGTCTTTGTTTTATTGTGCCGTTAGTTCTTTCCACTAATCCTGCACTCTGCGGGTGATAAGCACAGTGATTTTGATGCTGAATCCTAGTGCTTCAGAGACTTTGCTGATTACCTCATTGACAAAATGTGTCCCATTATCTGATCTTATCAGAGTGGGGATGCCATATGTTGGAATGAAATGGTTGCATAAGCATTTTGCTACTGAAATGGCATCTGCACAGAGAACAACAACAAGACACAACTGAAGGTGTTGTTCTTGTTTGTTCTCCTTGAATTTTAGAATAAAGTTATTACATCTCCATTAATAAATCATATGCCTAATCATTATGTGCCACTGTGATCCACAAGTATGATCACAAATTTATTTATTTTTCAACCCAACAAAACTAACAAACAAAAACAAAAAACAAATTGCCGATGGCATGTACGCTTTACACACATGAGTCAGGACACAAAAAGAAAAAAGAAAAAGCTGCTGCCAGAAACAAAGCAGAAGTGTGAGGGGAAAAAAAGAAAACTGAGCTCACAGACAGCTGCATGTGTGAGCTTTTAATATCATGCAGCTACTGCTTTGAAAAACAAATAAAAATTAATAAAATGTAAAAAGTGTGTAACTTGCTCATTAGCTTGGTAGTATCCACATATTTAATTCAGCTTCTCAAACCTGTAGCTTTAGCTGTTGTATACAGGGTTTGGCTTATTAGTTGTTAGTATAGGAGTGCTCTAAATCTCAACAATGTCTCATCTAGGATGACAGGTTTTCAATCAGGTCAAGTGTCTCTATGCACCTGATTAGTTTAGTTATTTTCCTTATTTTCTTCACCTCATATATCATTATACTGAATTTGAGCAAACCTTAAGCTTGAATCAGACTACTTTTAACAATTATCCACCTCACATCATAACTGACTGAGGTGCCTCTTCTTATTAATAGTATGTCATTATTAATGTTATCATTGTTTTGTTTTGTTTTTATAACAGCAGTAGTATATCACAATATTTATTAGTATATTACAATATACTACTATACTACTAATATACAATAGTTTATTATTTTATATTTTATTATGTATCCATCATGGGCCTGTGTGACCTGCAGCTTCACACTTTCCCAAGCTGGAGACATTTGCTTTTTCACACACTTTCCTTGGCTGAACAATGACACAGCCTTAATATAACTTGTGCATTTCTCTAATTTATTTAATATGTTTTGTGTGAATTATCTGCTTTCATTCATTCTATTCATTCTGGGCGTGGTTATCTACCCAATTTTGGCTCATTTGTTAGTACCAATTTACAGGTTGTTATCCTTCCTATTATTAGTTTGAATGTAGTAGAGATAAGCTCTAATTTAATTTAACCTTTTGTTTATTCCACTATGCATTCCTCTTGTATTTATGTGTATTCAGTTGGGTCTGTATCCAGCCCTTTTTAAACTTTGATCTCTAATCTTTTATTTGATGAGGGATTATTATGTTCTTCCTGATATGGGTGAATGCATAGTGGGACGTTTTGTTTTATTAGGCTTTCTCCATCTACAAGCACTAATTTGTCCGGCGCCTGGACATTTCTTTTCTAACCACTGCTCGTCAGCAGTGAGTTTTGGTGGGCTGATTACCCATTGTTACAACACAACTGCAGAGCTTTCTCTGGTATGAGACTCAGGAGTGGTTGCTGACACGCCCTTCTACTCCGTGCTACTCTCGGAGCGGTGTCAGTTTTACGGGACGGAGCCCAACCTACTTCTCCTTTGTCACCAGTACTTCAGCGTCTTACAGCAAATAAAATAACAATAACAACTGGAAGCAACTCAGCAGCGTATTGTGCTGTAAAATTAGTTTACTTCCAACAGACAGAAAATGACATACACAAAACACATATATTTACTCTTGTTTCTTTACGCGCGCGGGTCCTTGCGGCGGACCAGGCCAGTTTTAACTTTTCCAAGTTAAGTTTTAGACGTCTCAAATCCTCACAGCGGATTACTCTATTTATGCACCTGTGCAGTGGGTCAGCCTAATGCGCTATTTAATCCTTGCGGCGGATAAGACCTATGCGCTTCTCTTTTGTGCACCCGTGCAGTGGGTCAGCCTAATGTGCTATTAATTCTTGCGGCGGATAAGACCTTTGCGCTTTTTCTTTTGTGCACCTGTACAGTGGGTCAGCCTAATGCGCTATTAATCCTTGTGGCGGATAAGACCTATGCGCTTTTTTTAAAACAAAGAGTTTGTTTCTCACCTCACCAAAGGATCTGTAGTTAGGACGGAGATCTCCTCACTGCACCCCAGCGCCATGGACCGTTCTAAATCACCCTGGCCTAGACCCGAATTCACGTCCTAGGGCTCTCACCTCTACCTAGAGAGGGCTGTCGACAGACTTCAGGGTCGGCTTCTCACGGCGTCAGGATGCACTGAGGGTCTCTGGTTAGGAGTCACAGCCAATCAGCTGTTATTTCCCATCCGGCTCGAAGGACCAAGAAATATGTCAAAGGAAAAAACCTTAGAGAAGCAAGAAACACAAACTCAAGTTATGGCATGTACATGGGCGAGGCTTACTGCGTGGCAAGACACAAGCAAGTCGCGCAGAGCCTCAGTCCGTTCTTTATTTTATAGCAGAGAATAGATTACACAGCATCTCTAGGTGGAGCATATGTAATAGAAAAACATCTCTAGATATGGTTATCGCATGAGTGGCCGTTATCCAAAAGACAAGAGGAACTAGTATCTTTTGTCATATCAGCTTCAGGTTGGAACTGTCTCTGCCTGAGCGTGTGTGACTTTGTAACTTCCTCACGCATGCTTCTGTTCCTTAATCTGTAGGTTGCAGGCACATCATGTTCTCACAAGAAATTATACTTAAGCAAAATAAAGGTTATCAAAGTAAGTAAATGTAAAAATCTCTTAACACCTAGGTTGCTGTTATAGTTCATTGTTTATTAGTTTCCCCTAGTGTCTTCATCCCCTGTGTTTAAGTCTCTGCCCTTCATGTGTTACATGTGCATGTCTTATGTTGTCAAGCTTGTGTTGTTATGTCTGTGTCTCTTTATGTTTCCTGTTTTATTTTGATGAGGTCTGGTGTCCCATGTTCATTGTGTTTAATTTCACTTCCCCTGTGGTGCCACTATGTTGATGCTAATTAGCTGTTTCCCCCTGTGTTTCCACTTCCCCTGATCATCTCCTGTGTGTATTTAGTCTTTGTGTTTCCACTCATTCCTTGTACGATTGTCTGCTTTGTTTCCATGTCTTGCTATATTTCCAGGTTTATGATATCATGTCAGGCCTCCAGGTTCTTGTTCTAGGGTTTTTATATTTAGCTCACCCATTTAGTTTATTGTAAGTTTCACTATTCCCTTTTGTTTCTGTGCTGTTTACCAGGCTACAATAAACTGCTGACTTTCAGTTAATATTAAGTCTGTTTCCATGTTTTGTTTCATCTGCATTTGGGTCCACTATTCACACTCCACGCAGTCTGCTTCAACCAGACTGTTACACGTGGCCCCACTCCTGAAATTCAGATCTCCAAACTAATTTGCATCCAAAGTCCTTTTTTGTGTTTTACTGTGTATGCCTGTTTGTTTGGAGGATGGTCATTTAGCTGAATCTCTGAGTCTCCGGTGTTATCCTGAGGCCACATCTCAGTGTAAATGAAAACACTCATCTCCCACTGCTTAGCTTAGCCTAGTGCAGGGGTCAGCAACCTGTGGCTCTTTAGTCCTTATAGTGCGGCTCTGCGTGGTTTGGGGAAATAAATTAGAAGTATTTAGCTAAAGTGTATTTTATTTATGTTAGTTCTTTTTTAACTTGTAGTTCTAAATTGGAAGATTATTGTGATATTGAAATATAAAAATAAAATTATATTCTATTATTATTTTTCGTCGCTCAAAATAAGCGTCACACTCGCGGAAGCTGGTGTACCCGCCGAAACGCTGTGCATTTATCGAGACTTTCAACCCCAGGTAGGCCAATTATGGATCTTCGGATCCACATTATGTCAGCAGCTGTTCTCCACCGTGAACTATGTTAAAAACAAACACCGCTCACGCCTCACAGATGACAGTTTACAGTCCTGCGTAAAGATGAAACTGACTTCGTATAGCCCCGATTTGCAGACGCTGTGCGCATGTTGGTCAAAATATTTTTTGTGACATGCGATAAAAAAGTCTTTACTGCCTGGGTGCTGCAGCCTTCTGTCTCTGAGCCACAGAGAAAAGGTTATTGGTGCCATGTAAAACTAATTTGAAATACTAATTGTTTTTATAATAAATAGTGAAATCTCATAATTGCGGCATATTTGACTTCTCTCTCTCTTAAAAAAAACCCCTGCATTTATTACAGTAAACCATTCCCCACATTACTGTTGACTTGGAAGGTTCAAAGCACAAGAATAGTCATAATTTATTCCACCTTTACAGGTTCATATCGCATTTTGTACTACAGTGATTAGAGTGTCAAAGAAACGCAAATTTCTGCTTCTGGCTGCATTATTGTTATACATATTATCAGTGCACCACTTTTCATACAAATATCAGAATTGAGTTTTACTGAGAAATTAGACTGAGAGGATGCCGACCAAGAAAGATGACTCTCCTCCAAAACTGACACCTTCAAGCTTTATTAGGGTTGTATGCTTTTGACTTTGTGTAGATTAGAAAAACACACAAATTGATTCGAGCTTGTGCACCTAATTCTAAACTCATTTAAGATATATGCTGTACAATCATAGAACAGTTTAAAGAAATGATTAGAAGTCTGAAATTACTATGACATTTGTGCCCATGATGACTGCATGCAGACTGTAAATTATTATTGAACTTGATGTTTTAAGAGTAATGAATGCAAATGCTGAGTTTCTTTATCTTAACCATTTAGTATTATTACAGTTGAAAAGTGAATCCTCCTAAAACAGTACAATGTAATGTATGGCTTTATCAAAGGTTCAGAGGTTCATATGGAAATGTTTAGACTTTGTTTGACTGAGCCTCGTTATCATACGCTGAATCCAGTGATGCTCGTGAACACATGAATTGAAACTTTGTCCCAGAAAGATATAACATAAGACTCCCCTTAAAATAGTAAACTATAACAATTCTAAAATAGCTACTCTAAAACAGACTGAATATTACTACTACTACATAAACTCTATACCAGAAAGCTACATTAGATCTTTATGTGAAATGATGAGAAGTGTTACTACCACAAGCTGGCTTAAAATGCTTTACATCATTATCAAGAGTCTATCAAAACCAGAATTTTTTCAGTATTAATTCAACTGAACTGCAGAGTAAAATGCAGCCATGTTTCTAGACAGATTCTGACAATCTCTCAAGAAAGTTTTGTTTTTGATCCCTATCAAAAAGAAACCTTTTTATCTAATTTCATTACATTTTTTCTGAAGATCTTTAACGAAAGGTGTACTTTAAAAAAATAATTAAAAATACCATACAATGTACCATGTTTTCTGCATTACAGTGTAGTATTACATTTCTGTATTAAACTGTATAAGTAAAGTAAGCAGACACAGAAGCAAAGCATAGTAGATAGTCATGTTTTAACAGCAGGGGGTGTTGCAGTTTCACCAATCTGTCAATTTCTGCTTATCAGATGTAAAACGATGTCTGATGGCAGCCCTTTTTTCAGCAGCAACTGTTTAATCTAAGGGGGGGAGGAAGAATCAGTGAGATAATATAACATCGGTAATGTATATTTTTTTTATACTAATGCACATTAACTGTCTAACTGTTATGTTAGCTGGTTGAAAATAACACATTTCTTCAATTACTGTATAATGTGACTAAATCATGCTGTCAGTTCTTTTTAAAAGCAAGTTTTGCAACTTGTTGGCAGTCATACAAACATTTTAGGCAATTATTTCCCTTTATAAGAGTCATACCAGAGCAATATCCACATATGTGCATATGTGGAAAATTCATAACTGCAAGATGCAGCTCTTGCTAACTTCAGAAACACTGCTTCTCTTTCCGTGAGAGATGTTAGTCCAGCAACAGTACTGGAACTGACCACTCAAGTGATTGTGATTTTATTACCCCCCCTCCAAAGCAAAGCAAAGACAAATCATAACAAAGTGCAAAACTCAGAAAGAGATTTTTTATATTCCATTAATAATTTCATATTTTATGTAATTCAAACCTTGTTTAGGTGCAATTGTCTAATGCTTTGACAGGATTAGAGAAGAACAGACTTGCCTGATTTAAGAAGGCATCTGTATCAATTTGAGACAAATCCACCAAATACGAAATCTTTATTGTTAATGCTGAAACATCTAAAATAAAAAAAAATAAAAAAGAATAATTAGAAAAATTGTGTTGTAAAATTGACACATTATGTCAGGGTCCAGCCAGGCTGTGGTGTGTTTCCCTTAGTTTTTTTTTTGTTTTGTTTTGTTGCAGCAGCGGGCAGCTTCTGCTTGGGATCTGCCCTTGGATGGAGCTGATTGCTCCAGGTGGCTCTCTGCATACCTGTTGATCGTTTTTTGTTTTTTCGTTGTTTTTTGGGGGGGCAGGTTTGCTGCCTGTCCTGTCCGGCACTGTAGCAAGCCGAATTATTGTCAAGAAAATGAACTCCCTGTCATTCATACTCACAAACTGATGTACTGGCTGGTGTAGTTGATTTAGGAGTAGCTGTTGGAGTCGTTATTGGTGTACTAGTAGAAATTGTTGCTTCAGGTGTTGTTGTTAGTGTGTTGTCAACAATTGTGGTTTGTGGTGTCGTTACTAGTATTTCTGTAACCAGAATCAAAGTAGAAATTACAAATAAACTGCATCAGTTATTTATGTGACAGCAGTGTATTTTGTGTAAACACTACTCACTGTTTCCAACATTCACAATGACACATCGCAGCTCAGAGTGATACTTTGTTTCACTGTGGAAATAATTAAATACAATAGACCTGTTATTACAGCAATCACAGAAATAAGTGTAAATGTAAGCTATTCAAAGATCATTACAAGGCAGTAAGTCAACAACTCTTCTTTTTCTTATTCTTTCAGGTGCTATTTTTATGGGTCACCACAGCAGCTCATCTGCCTCCATCTCACCATATGTTGTCCATTCTTCTATGTCATACCAAACATCTGCAGATTTTATGTGATTACATCCTCTTTCCTCTTTGGTCTTCCCCACTTTTTTTTGCTTGGCAGCTCTACATTTAACATACTTTTCCTAATATATTCACTTTGGCTCTTGAAAAGTAGAATGGGAAGCAGAGCTTTTTTGTTGTCAGGCACCTTTCCTTTGGAACCAGCTTCCAGATTGAGAAATACAGTATAGGTGTATGGCAGTATGGAGATATTATGCAAAATGCACAAGCCTGTTGACTAGAATAATTCTGATTCACAAACGTTTCATGGTCATAAGAAAGAATAGGCCAGTGTGCACATTTCATTGATGTGACAGCAAATATGCATGCACATTTGTTTTGGTTTGGTTTTGGGTTTTTTGCAGGTTAAGAATGCTTTTATGCAATTATTAGTAAATGAGGCCAAATGTTGTCTGCAAAACATTATAATATAACTAACCCTATCTTATCTGTCCATTGCCACTGCAAAACAAAAAAACAAAAAAAGCAAAGCCCTTATGTAAAACTACCCCCACCTTGAACCCATCCACTGATACTGCAGCACTTTTCTTATACATGTCCTTTACCAGCCTAACATACTTTGCTGTGACTCTTCATTTTGGTGTTTAGAGTGTAGAGTGGAAGGATTAAATGTAACACAGTCACCATTTTCAGTAAAGTTGGTGTAAGTACCAAATGCCATAAATAAAAATGTTTAATTATTGTTATCAGCAAAGAAACAGCCACAAACAGTGAGTAGGCTTACCTGAGAGCTGGTATGATGGTGGTCTGGGGTGATGTGTTGGCTTTGGCGATGTCAGACCGGATCCTCAGATCAACCCAAGTCACAGCTTTGAATGTTGTTATGTTATTTTTGATATCCAGTTACGACCAGAGAAACTTCAAAGGAAATAAAGGGAAAATTCAGTTTTCACTCTTTGCAATGCGCAATGAATGTGTTTTCTGTATGTACAAATATAACATAAATTTTATTTTACATGCTGGTAATGTTATTATTAAATGAGGTGATGTTTATTTGATTTTATGTTTTGTATTTTACCAGCATATTTTTCACAGTGTCAAGGTGCACTAACGCAATTAAAAATGAGGCATTTCTGGAAAAATGCTTACTGATGAATCCTTCAGTTTGACACTACTCTCCGCTGGTCTCCTCATCAACCTTGCTTAGCAGAATCACCCCATCAGCAAAGGCACTGTTTATGTGGTCTATGCAGTCCTGAGCACTCTGCTTAATGTACAGGGTCCCTTGTAGATTACAAATGAAGACCTTTTAATTAAAATTCTATTACATTTTTTAAAAAGGCCATGAACCATTTTTACAAGGAAACTGCACATTCTGCAGAAGATCCATCTGGATCCGTGCCTCTTGGATAGTAGTTCATCACGATGCCATAATTATTTACTTGGATGCTGCAGACCGTCAGCAGCAGAAGCAGCAGCACAGAGAACCACATAGTGAATGTGTTTGTCTCTCTGCATAATGCAAATATATACACAATCCAGGAACTGAACTCCCTTGTTTGCCAGAAGCGTCTGGAACATTTATGTTTCATGTTTCATGGCTATAAGATTGAGATCAGAAATGAAAAAGAAGATGTGTCTTCATATATATGTATATATGTATATATGTGTATATATATATATATATATATATATATATATATATATATATTGTCATGGCTGGGCCTGTGACCCAGCATTTTGAGTTTATTATATATTGTGTATTTCTGTTTTTAGTATGGGGATATGTTAAGTTCTTGTTTTTGCATTATTAGTTAGAACTTGGGTCTTTGTGTTTTGTCATTTATTGTTTGGGTTAAGCTCATCTAGCTCTCTTAAACCCCTAAGTTGTTCAGCCTTAGTTCTGTTTATCGGATCTCCTCATTTCCCCTTCCCCTGGATCTTAGTCTCATTTGCCCTTTGTGTTCCACGTCTCATGTTGTCAAGCCCATGTTGTTTGGTCTGTCTCATCATGTTTCCTGTTTTATTTTGAAAGAGTCCTCTGTCCTTGTTCATTGCATTTAGTTTCACTTCCCCTGTCCTGTCATTAGGTTATGTGTGTCAGCTGTGCTCCCATGTGTGGCCACTTCCCTTGATCATCCCTTATGTGTATTTAGTCACTGGCTGTGTCCGAATTCAGGGGAAGGATGCTCATAAGGACACTACCTACCTACGTCACAAGGTAGTGTCCTTAGACGGACGGGTAGTCAGGAAGTGAGCGGCTGTGGACAGCCCCCTTTTTTTCTCCATAGAAACTTTATTGAACAAACAATGAGTATCCAACATAACAGATGGGCTGTGGACAGCCTCCGGACGCTAGCGCCACAGCGCGAAAACTTTAAAATGGACCCAGAAAAGTCGCTCTGTTGTTTGGACAATTTTATTTCTCAAGGAGCTAGAAAAACCTTATCGTCGTCGCCCGCACGTTTTGTACCTTAGGCTCATCAGAGACAATCATATCCAGGTAAAATAATTTCCTTTAATCTACACGCATTTAGGAATTACTTAGCTAATTACACGGATAATTGAAATATCGCCGGCATTGTGCCAAAAAAGTGTTCGCCTGCCAAAACTGATTTCCAATGTTTCCGAGTGTAATATGTGTAATATCTTTATGTATGTTGGTAAATAGACTTCGGTGAACATGGTTTACTAAGGGGTTTTATATATATAATAATTACCTGTTGTTCACGTATCTTTATAACTCTGGTTATAATGTAGGTACAATTGACATATTTGTTGCACTGTCTGCTGTCCTCTTGGCCAGATTACTCTTAAAAAATAAATATCTAATGTCAATAAGATTTTTTTTTAGCTGGATGAATAAAGGGTATATAAAAGTCACTGCCAAAAACTGAATGCAGCTTCTACCTTGTTACAGGAATGTTGCTGGTGGCAGGTGACTTGATATCATTAATGAGGGACACATTTCACATGTTTCACGTATTATAGACCAACAAGTTATTTATAGCAGGTTAAATACGAGCAATCAGTTTAGGGCAAAAACCGGAAATCAGTTTTTGGCAGACGATCATTTTTTGCCACAACATCGGTCATTCTCACACATGTACTGTATCATATAAAATATATAAACTAAATATCTTTGAAATGAATAGAATCTAATCTTTTGTTTGTTTGTTTTTTACATAGCACTTTATCAAACTGTTGTCTGCTACAGAGTTACAAGTATTATACTAATAATATAGGATCCACCATCTCCTGCTTGCATGTTTCTGAAAACATCTTAGTGGTGTGGCAGCCCTGCAAACCCTGTGGATGGACGATGCAGTGGACAGTGGGAGGAAGCATCCTAAAGCTCTCTTTGCAGACCACCCTGTGTGATTCTCCACTCGCCGACCAGAAAAGACAAACCGCAGGTCTCAGTTGCAGCAGCTCATCCACGTCTGATCTTGCTCGGGCAGATTCAGCAACACTGCCAGAGACTTCCTGTAATCTATTACAGTTGTTAAAGAAACGGTCCAGGAACAGGTCACTCAGGTTAATCCTGTGTGAACAACTGAAAATATTGTTTTTCCATCTTTACATACTGTGTATTTGAAATATTCTTGTTTAATTGTTATTGTTATTTACTTTATTGCTATCAAATAAATATCCAAGTAACATTGTTCAAAGTTAGCGTTATGTTCACACGTGTTACAAATGCCTGTAAATCAAATTGAGTTCAGTGACAATTACTGTTTGTTTGAATCAATTAATAAATAACATAAAACCTTTAAACTAATGCAACACATATAACAATGTAACAAATATATTCAAATAAATAAATTTCTCAATACATAACTCATTTGGGAACTAATCTTTCTAGAAGTGAAAACAATCTGTCCGTCCTCTCCCTGCTCTCCTCTCCTCAGCCTCTCTTTGCTGTCTCATGTCCAGGAACTGAACTCCCTTGTTTGCCAGAAGCGTCTGGAACATTTATGTTTCATGTTTCATGGCTATAAGATTGAGATCAGAAATGAAAAAGAAGATGTGTCTTCATATACAGTATATATATATATATATATATATATATATATATTGTCATGGCTGGGTCTGTGACCTCTGATGAGGTCTAGCAGCTCATCATCCCTGTCTCTTTTCCTCTTTCTCCCTGTCGTAGGTGGCTGAGCCGCTTCGTCATCACTGTCGTTTTGGTCACTCCGTTCTATCCTCAGGGATAGAGGAAATTAGGACAGGAGGCTTAATGGAAGGCATCTGTCCTATCACCTCATCCATGAGGGCAAACCAGGGCCAAGTAGCAGCAGTGGGCTTCCCACTGACCCCCTCTCCTGAGCCTGGATACTTGCAATCCTAAAGGCAGAGGAAATCAAAAATGACAGCAGGCAAATAAAAACACCACAACAACTCTTAGTAATTGCACATTTATTAACTTGTGTTCTTAAGAATTATCTTCTTGATAACACACATATGTACTTTGTATTCTTTAAAGTTATCTCATGTCTTCTGGCCTGCAAGGGGGTGACTTTCCCCTGCAGGCCCAGCTTCTCCAGAATTGTCCTGATCACACACAACAAATAAGAGAAGAAAGGACACCATGGCAACTATGTTAATCCCTAAGCCCAAAGGTTTTCACAGCAGAACACCAGAGGAACACCGTCTGGACATCACAGGTTCTGTACAGCAGCGGGATTTTCACCAGATTTTCATATACTTACATTTGAAAGTGTTTTCCTCTCCTGCTTCAACCACCATCGTTATCAGAAACAAATCTCCTCTATGACCCACAATGAATCCTGGGATATAGTAGGACATGAAGGATACATCAGACCATCCTTAGAATTCAGGGCAAAGTAGGACGCATTTGTCGCCACATTTTGAGTACTTGAATTCGGACAGCCTTCGTCGCGTCGCCGTGACGTCATTGCCTCCAAATATGGCATTTTAAGCATCCTTCCCCTGAATTCAGACACGACTAACCCTCAAATTCGCGGAAAAGTAGGACACATTTGTCGCCACATTTTGAGTGCTCTTTGAATTCGGACAGTCCTCGTCGCATCGCTGTGACGTCATTGCCTCCAAATATGGCATTTTAAGCATCCTTCCCCTGAATTCGGACACAGCCATTGCCTGATGAGTGCTAATGACTAAATAGAGTACACCTGTGTGTAATCTAATGTCAGTACAAATACAGCTGCTCTGTGACAGCCTGAGAGGTTGTCTAAGAGAATATTGGGAGCAACAACACCATGAAGTCCAAAGAACACACCAGACAGGTCAGGGATAAAGTTATTGAGAAAATTAAAGCAGGCTTAGGCTACAAAAAGATTTCCCAAGCCTTGAACATCCCACGTAGCACTGTTCAAGCAATCATTCAGAAATGGAAGGAGTATGGCACAACTGTAAACCTACCAAGACAAGGCCGTCCACCTAAACTCACAGGCCGAACAAGGAGAGCGCTGATCAGAAATGCAGCCAAGAGGCCCGTGGTGACTCTGGACGAGCTGCAGAGATCTACAGCTCAGGTGGGGGAATCTGTCCATAGGACAACTATTAGTCGTGCACTGCACAAAGTTGGCCTTTATGGAAGAGTGGCAAGAAGAAAGCCATTGTTAACAGAAAACCATAAGAAGTCCCGTTTGCAGTTTGCCACAAGCCATGTGGGGGACACAGCAAACATGTGGAAGAAGGTGCTCTGGTCAGATGAGACCAAAATGGAACTTTGTGGCCAAAATGCAAAACGCTCTGTGTGGCGGAAAACTAACACTGCACATCACTCTGAACACACCATCCCCACTGTCAAATATAGTGGTGGCAGCATCATGCTCTGGGGGTGCTTCTCTTCAGCAGGGACAGGGAAGCTGGTCAGAGTTGATGGGAAAATGGATGGAGCCAAATACAGGGCAATCTTGGAAGAAAACCTCTTGGAGTCTGCAAAAGACTTGAGACTGGGGCGGAGGTTCACCTTCCAGCAGGACAACGACCATAAACATAAAGTCAGGGCAACAATGGAATGGTTTAAAACAAAACATATCCATGTGTTAGAATGGCAAGAATTTCAGTTATTTATTTGTAAAAAATGTTTGGAATCATGTATTATTTTGGTTCCACTTCTCACTTGTACACCACTTTGTATTGGTCTTTCACGTGGAATTCCAATAAAATTGATTCATGTTTGTGGCTGTAATGTGACAAAATGTGGAAAAGTTCAAGGGGGCCGCATACTTTTGCAAGCCACTGTATGTATTAGAGAAAAAGAAAAACGTTTGACTTATTTTGTAGAAAAAAAAATTGTTTTCAAAAATCTTACTGTTTTTTGTTTGTTTGATTTTTTTCTAACTGCTGATTGCTAAGATGTGGAAGAACTACTTTATGACGCCAGAAAAGCATGTATATATACTGAGAGTATAAGAAATAGAATTATCTAGACCCATATTACACACATTACAAATCTTGAATGATTCCTTTAAAAATTTAACACTACTTCAAATAATGTTTTATCACCAATTTTTATGACAGACAGGTTGAATGCAAAATTATGCGTGATAAGTAAGATTTTGTATTATCTTTCCACACAGATGTTTCCAATTGGTACAGAAAGAGTGAAGATAGAGCATGCAGATGCAGGACTTCAGGTTCATCTTGTAGAATTAGAGGACGCTGCAGTTACGCCAATCTGTGGCACACTGTTTATGAGGCGCAGACTGACGTCATCAGGCAGTCCATATGACTCCAGTTTCTGTTTAATCTGAGGAGAAAGAAGGAGCAGTGAGAAAACATCGCCGCTCTCTCAGGTGTGGTATTTCTTTGGAAAGTGGATCTGAGATATCATCTACAAAACAGTTTTAATATTTTTATGTTGAGGAAAATGTATATTTGTTTAAATATGTCATAACGTGAGTCATGAGTGCAGACTTTTAAATGACTCAAAATACATTTCTTGCCACACAGCATAATTATGCTTGATTATTTTCAGACTTCTCAGAGAAGTCCAGTGTGCCAGCTGAAATTCGTGAATGAAAATGTGAATCCAAATTGTTATTTTCTTAATGAATAGCAATATGAATTTTAAGCAAGTTTTCTTTTGCAGACTTTTAAGATACTTTTGTTTTCTTGTTTTCATGACATGTGTTCTAATACATTTGTTATTCGCTGTATACAAGTATACACCACATGTCCAAAACATTAGTGTTGCAGGAGGTGAGTCAGTTTAACTCTGGATAAGAAAAATTCTAACCTGATTTAAGAAGACATCCCTATTGATTTGAGACAAGTCCACTGTAGAAGACAACTTCATTTTCAGAGCTGCAACATCTAGAAACACAAAGACACCATGTTAGTCTCTAAACCAACAAGAACTTTTGGGTTGGTTTTTTTGATGTAGTTTGTTAATTAACAGAGATGGTCACCAGTGCGTTAAAAATAATGCTTTACTGTAATCTGATTACATTATTTACAGGTAATGAGTAAAGTAAGGGATTACTATTTCAAAAAAGTAATTAAATTACTGTTACATTCACTGTTTACTTTTTTAAACACACTGCATTACTGCGTTACTAAACTGTGATTTTGTTTGGTAGAGTGTCTAATGACAATGATGCACGAGCGTGTGAAGTCCATGTCAGCAACAGACGCGTGTAGGTCAACAATGGTTAATATGGAGTGCGGGAGAGAGTACGACCATGCAGTGTTTAAAGCTTGGAAATATTGACATTACTTTGAGTTTGATTCTGTGAAAAGTGACAAAAACATTAGCCTGCATGGGAAGAAAACCTTGTTTTAAAGCAAAAAATTAAACTTCAAATCTGAGCAAGCACCAAGCAAGCCGCCACGGGAATGTGAAATTGACAGAGAAACCCCCGGATCCCTCCATTGATATGACCGCTGCGGCACCGGGCAAACCTCCACCTGCCCCACTCCTGCTAAACAGGTGAAAATAGATTTAAGAGCGACAGGACTTAGTGCCGCTAAATCTTTGATTTTATTTATTTTTTGCTGTGTTTTACTTGCATCTATTTGAAAGAGTGTAAACACAAAAAAACCCATTTTATTTTACATGCTGGAATATGCAGGAAATAGGTTTAAATGTTAAACAAATTTCTTCCTTAATTTTTGCTTGATGCAGTGTGTGTAAAGTTAAAAAAAATAAAAGTAATAAAACAAGTTTTAAAAACAGACAAAACAGATTTTATATATGCACAAAAAATAGAATTGGGCTGAAATGTCTATTGCTTTATTACAATTTCTGGGTGTGTATCATGTTTTTTAAAAGTAACTAATTAATAAAGTAACTTACTTTTGAAAATAAGTAATCAGTAAAGTATGGGATTACTTGGAGAAGTAATCAGTAATTAGTGACTAACTACTATTTTCAGGTAACTTTACCAACACTGTTAACTAAGCTTGCCAGCCCTAGATTTTAACATACCACTCCACCCTCTAGTGGAGGATTTGTGATAAAGATGAAAATGAAATTAAGATGATCCAGCACAATTCATTTTGGATTCTCCAGTTTTCTGCAGTCAGTGAGTGGTTTGAATTTGACCCAGTGTTTACCAAAGTTGAGCTCTATGCAAAGACCAATTATTCCACTGGAATGAAGGGAAAAAAAGTTCTGGCTTTTTGGTTTGATTCATTTTTAATGCAAGTACTAGTTTCTGTTCTGCTACTATTTTCTATTTATTCTCTAAATCTGATAAGTCAGGCTAACTTTAATTTAGTCCAGGCCTTCATACTCACACTCTGGTGTATTGGGTGATGTAGTTGGCGATGCTGTAAAAAGTTGAAACAGAGGTTACTCATGAACTGTATCAATTATGTAGTTGTAGGTATTGGACATTAAATCACTGCTCACCTTTTCTAACGGTCGCAATGACACATCGAAGCTCAGAGTGGTACTTGGCTGCTCTGTGAAAATAAATCAGTACAAGAGATTCTTTATCAAAATGCATTTTACGTTACTTTTAATATACATTTTTTTAATGTTTAGAGAGTTTATCTTGCAGTTACACATCTAAATAAAAATGTTATTCAGTTTGGTACAGTTTGATGGATTTGGATTGAAGTCAAAGAACATGAAAAAGCAGTGCCTTATGAATAGCTTTAAAAAAAATTAGCATCAGTAAATTTACATGTAACTCTGCAAGTATAAAAAACAAAATCAAACATATTTGTTGCACAATCATTTAATGCAGTTCCAACACCAAGTCTCCAAACCATTAAACTTTAGTATCTTTGTTAGAAATGCTCTTCCAGTGAGGCAGGATTTCAGCAGGTAAAATGTGGGCTCAGTACCCTTCAACGCTTAACAGTCATGATTTTATACTCAAAAGGACAAAAGCTTTAAGTATTTTTCTTATCAGACACTAACAAATTTGTGCGCACCAAATAATGAATCAGCTATGAAAGGAAAAATAACATGTGTATGGCTTTACAGGAAGAGACTTGTATGTTGCTGTGGACTTGGTATATTATTAGTTTGGACAGATTGAAAAATTAGGTTTTTAGCATTAAATGAGTTATAAGTTGGCAAATTAACCTATGTTCCATTTAGTATTTACAGGTTTAAATGTGGAAACTGACTTGGCCAGTCTTCCTGTTCTTATCACTAATACAGTAAAAGCTTTGTTTGCAGCTGGACCGTATACTGTGTTTGGACTCACTGTGTTGCTCTTCTTTCTCTTTCTTCTCATTCTTTTACTTACTGAGGCAGTTCTTGTTTTATAAACCATTGCTGTTTTTTATCTGTTTCTTCTGCTCTTCTTTCAACTATCAAGTTGATCTTGTCACACCCATTCAGGTATGTCTCTGTTGTTATGGAATTATTCCTCAAAGGTATTTGACACACCCATGTCTACTGTCTTCAATGAATTTTGGTTTCTTTTCTAAGTCTGCCTTCCAGTTGTTTTGATACTATAATTAAAATGCCTGCGTCTGAAAGATTTACAGGAATGAAGGTTGGACGCATTTTATGAGTGAATATAAAAGCAAAATGAAAAAGTGCAGGCAATTAACTAAGCCAGTCAGTCCTCAAAGTTAAATAGTTTCATTGGAACAGACGTACACTCAAATGTATGTGCAAATTACATGTGCTCCATTTCACTTTGTTTTAATGAAAGTTTCAATATACTTTTGAGTAGGATCGTATTCATGAAACAGGATACTGACCCTAAAACTGCTTGGACAACAAAACAAATGGGGTGGCTTTGTCCAGCTACTGAGTCAGATGGCGTCCACGTCAGTGTGAACTCTCCTGGGCCTGTTTGACTTTCAGTTACTGTGTGCGGCGCGCTGAACAGCAGCTCAGAGATCCTTTAAAAAAAAAACAAGAAAAAAGTTAGTTTTTAAAAAGTTTATGATCTACAATAAGAAAAAAGTGTTTACCTGTGACATGCTGTAAATGCTTCAACTATTAGAGTGGCATTTTGACCTGATATGTGACTTTTATATAATTTTTTAAAATAATTATTTTAGATTTTATTTACTGTAAAAATCAATCAATTTTGGCTAAAAAGATGTTTATTTTATTCTTGTTTCTCTTTAATTGTCTTAGCTTAACCTAGTGCCAGTACATCCTAACGTCAGTATAAAACCGGTTGGGTTGCTGGCTTGTCAAACCTGTCTGTAGCAGCGCAGTGTAGAAGTGCTAAAGTTACACAACTCAGAAGATAAGATTCATGATCTGATTAAATGAAAAATAGGTTTGATTTGCGCATTAAAGCTACATTTTAATTTTAGAAACAGTCAGTTCTGCAGGATGTGTTAATCATTGATAATTTAACAAATAAAGTCTTTTAATTATATATTTAGATATCTACTTACGTGGAGTTAAGTGTCTGTGCCTTGATGCTGATAGCCAGAGTCTGATTGACGCTGGTGTAGAGCTGGGTTCTGTGGGCTGGGGTTGGAGGCAGGAACATGGGTAGAAAGAGTCCCTCTGTGCACGATGGTGCTGCAGGATCCACTGAAACAACACACAAAGCAGTGATGACAATAATAAAGACATTTTTTTAAGGACAGAAACTCTAACTGGCCCACCAGGATTGTTTTTCTCATCTACAGGTAGCCAAGAGAAAGCTTTTTCCAAGTTCATAAGCAGCCATAAAGACAAGTTGTTTAAATCTTGACAAATTCAGGATTTTCTGCAGTAAGGATAAAGTAACGTTAGCTTCAGGGTGAAAAGAAAAAAAGGCCAAAATAACAGAGCCATTAAGCAGGAGCCAGGAGAAATTATTTTTACCTCTCACGACAAACTGAACTGGCATTTTGCTGATAGCGTCGTTGGTTGTTATTATTGTTTGTGTCCCGTTGGTTTGAGTCAACGTTATGTTCTGTCTGGGAAAGTCCTCTATCATCAGCTGTACCGCATACGGACCTTCATCACTGCTGTTCGTGGGGCTGAATGACAGAGTACAAGAGGACTGCAAGAAGACAAAAATTGGGCCATGAAGACACCTCACATAGAGTTTACACTTATCTAAATGAACAAAAAGCAGGGGTTTTGATTTGTTTTTTAGACCAACTTTGCCAGATATGATATGAAATGATGCTATGATCAAGCATCATTGCAAGTAAGTAACTAAAATTTATTATGTAGAACTTTTCACAAAGTTACAACTAATTTTTTTACTTTTACTGGTAGCCAAAGAAGAGAAGCAAAAAATTGAATAATATGTGACCTCTTGTTTGTGCCAATTAAAAGTCTTGCCGCAGCATTCTCTATAGTCTAAAGCCGAACCAAAGCTGATTTGTTGAAACAAGTAAAGAGACCATTACAATAATCCAATCAAGAAGAAATAAAAGCATGAATAATCATCTCAAGTTCTGCCTTTAACACCAGTAGGCTGAGTTTAGAAATGTTTCTTAGATGATAAAAACAGTTTCAAATTAGTTTGTTTGAAGTTTTTCTCAAGAGACATTGAACAACCAAATATGAGACCCAAGTCTCTTGATTTGGGTGTCCAAGACTTGCCCGAAACTTGATTGAACGGAAGAGCCTAAAAAACTGATATCCTGCTTAATTTCTGAAATCATAAGATCAGGAGCAACAATCAAAGTTTCTATTTTATCTGTATTTAACTGGAGGAAATTGTTGTTTAACCATTGTTTGATTACTGACAGACAATTATTTAAACAAGCCAATTTATAAAATTCAGAAGCTTTGAAAGAAGTGTATAACTGAATGTCATCTGCATAGAGATTATAAGAAATATTATTGTAACATCTGATAATTTTGCCTAGATTGAATATACAAAGCAAAAAGAGAATCGGACCTAAAACAGATCCTTGAGGTACCACAGAAGGCAAAGCTGATGTTTCGGACAACACTTGATTCATAAAGACAGTAAAAGCTCTCTCAGATAGATACGGCATAAAGCATTTTAAAACAACACCAGTAATCCTGAACAAATCCTTAAGCCTATTTATCATGACACTGTGATCAACAGTATCAAAAGCAGAGGTTAGATCCAATATAAGCAGCACGGTGTACTCTCCAGTGTCTGCTGCCATCAAAATGTCACCAGACACTCCAAGTAAGAAGCGTTTCAGTGGAGTACAATTTGCGGAAACCAGACTGGAAAAATGTCTAGAACATTGTTTTCTCCAAAAGGTTGTTAAGTTGTTCTGCTACCGATTTTTCTTTGACACAAATAATATGATATTGGTAACTGTCTGGAAGAGATGGATCTAAACTTTAATATTGGTTTAACAATAGCTTGCGTAAAAAAAGTTGGGAACTGAGCCAGTATAAAGAGAAGAATTAATTATTTCCTTAACACAGGGGCCAATAGAGTCAAACACACTAAAAAAAATTGATGGAGGAAGTGCGTCAATGTGGTTTAAAGTCAGTTTCATATGACCAAGCAGAGCACTAATGTCCTGTAAGGTAACAGGAGCAAAAGAGGACCAGGCATCAGAAGTAAGCAAAGTGCAAATGTGATACTGAGAGGATGATGGAGAAACATTAGACCTGATGGCAGCGACCTTATTACAAAATAGTTAAAAAATTCATTACAATCAGATTTAGTATAGATTGGTACACGAGGATTCATGTTTATGCCAACATGTCCCGTGTGACAAAAAGAGTAATAGCTGTTACTTACTGGTGAAAGGCTGAGAACAGATGGTGGTGTGCAGGGCCTACACTCTGAGAGTGATGCATCTCCATTTCTGCATTTCACTATGTCTCCATCAGGATCAAACATCAACAGGCTCAGATTTCTTGGACAGTTTGATGGAACTCTGAAAGAAAGTTAAAATAAAAATAAATTAAAAAAAATGTCTTGATGCATTCTCAATCATCCAGGAAAGTAAATCTCCAAAAGTTGAATCTGTTCATCTGGACGTAGCATTTTGTGGGAGAAACGTTTCGTCACTCATCCAAGTGACTTCTTCAGTCTCAGCTGGCTGCAGGTTTCCCCAAACCTTATAAACAGTACATTTGCATAATGACTGAAACCAGCCCACTGAAGGAACAATATAAAAATATAAAATAATCAAATTTTCCATTATTTGCTTTTATCTCTGTGAAATACCTGACACCATTTTTATATGTTCATGTTTGAAATCTACTCAGTACACCCACAGCCTGGACACTGTTCAGGTTTTATGGTTCAAGAGCTTCAAAATTGCATTAATGAAGGAGGACCAAAGGTTAATTTTTCACTTTAAGACTTCTCTATCCTCATCCATCTCTACACAGAAACTTTCCGTGTCTGAAAGGCAATGAATTTACCAGAAGTGACACATAAAATTGTATGAATGTATGTATGTTTGTATAATTACTAAAAAAGAAATGGAGCCACAAACAGGGCTGACCTGATAGCTGGTATGATAGTGGTCTGTGGTGATGTGTTGGCTTTGCCGATGTCAGAGCGGATCCTCAGTTCCACCAGAGCCTGAATTTGAAATGATACGATGCCATTTTTGATGCCAAAGATCCAGTCTATGCCAGAGGCCCTGCAATAGAAATGAATGACTTCTCAGAAGTTGTGGTATTAAATTTCATTCCCCCTCAGTGACAAATCAACAACAAAGTCTATATTTATGCATATGTAATTATGTACGGGTGCACTCACGGAATTGAAAACATAGAGTTGCTGGAAAAATACTTAGAGATGACTCCTTCAGTTTGGCACCACTCTCCATTTATCGGCTCATCGACCTTTTGTAGCACAAGTGGCTGACCGTCGATGTAGTAGGGCACACTGTTCAAGCAGAAGCTGTAGCCCAACTTGTAATAAAGAATGCCCTGCAGATTTACAGTGAAGACATGTTTACCTAAATAATTTTTAAAATTCACAAAGCAAATTTACTTGTTTTTTAAGAAAGTGTACTTACAGTGGAAGATCCTGTTGAATCATTGCCACTTGGGTAGTAGTTCACCACTATACTGTAAAAATTAGCCTGGACACTACAGACGAGCAGCAGCAGCGGTACCAGTGCAGAGAGCGACATGATGAATGTGATAAAGTCTCTGCACAAAAGAAAGTCATTAGGCAAAAGTAGGCTGGGACATGTTGTAGAACGAGAAAAGTTTCATGATTGTCTGTCTGACAGTAATGTACTGTGAAGGCAGGGCTAACATTATCTTTGGTCTCTGTTACATTTGTTAAGTTTTTTATTTTTATTTTATATTTTATTTTCGTAAACACTTTCAGCAGTGGTTGGTGAGAGGTGTCAGTGTGAGTTTTCTGGTTATTACAGTATGCCCAACTTGAAATGTCCCCTCCATCTTATGCAAGAGCAAGTTTTGTCAGTAATGACCTTTTACTTCAGAATGCCCATCGAGAGGAAAACGTTTTCCTTTTGTAATTACAAAAACTTTGATAAACAAATCAGTTCAATAAAGTTTTATTTATATGGGCCCCGATTTACAATAAGTTGTAAACAACAAGTCACCTCAAGTTGTTTTATATTTTAATGTAAAAGCCTTAAAATAAGAGATTTGAGTTTGAGTTTGAAATTGATGATGATTCATCTTGTAAATCCTGACACACTGCTCTCAGTATTAAAAACTACAGTATTGTGCACACACACAGAGGGAAACTCAACACATGTAAGTTTTTTATGTTCACCACAACAGTATCTCAGGTCTCTAACCAAAGTCCATTTACTTGGAGACATGGGAAGCCGTGCCAATGTTTTGTATGTAAATTTAAAATTAATAAGTCACGAAACTGAAGTTTCTGTCCCCCATGTGAAAATGGTTGCTTTGAACAACTATTTTTTCTCTTCTTTATATTCAGCATTACTGCTTTTGAGCAGCTTTTTGTCTTATTTACGTCACCATTGGTGATGCAGAAATCCACTTTTTTCTCTACTTTATTAAAGCAGCTCAGGCAAATGATTTTACTTCTTAAGAAATTGCTTTGTTTTCCCAAATGAACTGCTTTTTACTTATTTCCAGAACACCCGATGTTCAAGGGATAGTCTTGATTACTCGACAACCATGAAACAAATAAAAACATTGAGATTCCAGACGTATCTCAGTTATCTTCTTTGGTAAATATCTGATAAAGCGATAATGAAAACTCAGACTGTCTGTGTAATGAATGGTGAAAAAGTGGCATTTAAATTTAAATTGTACACATAGCATACCTGAAGCCCACCAAAAGTCATAAAAGTTTGCTTAAGCACAATACGGGAAGCATAAATTCAATCTATTCCCTTTCATTGGGATTTGTGTGATGGCTGCTGTTGCACCATGTGAACTACCAAAGGAATTTTATATCCGAAGCATTTACACAAAGAACAGAAGAACTTTAACCTCATATGATTAAATATTTTTGTCTGAAAACCAAAAGCCCCTTTTGTTCTTCCCGCATATGTACATTTGACGTCACACGTGCACACACCCAACTTAGACAATACATGCAGTCCATCTGTCATCGCTACTCTATGATTGTCTCTATATACATGACTTTGTTTTGTTTGCCCTACTTTTCTTTTAATTTGTTTTTAGCACAAAGATATTTAGTAAACATGTCACACAGTTATGATATGACACAAGACAAGGAAAAAGTAGTTACAAGAAATCTATTTTATAATCATGAAAGAAAAGACGGTGTTCATTTTATGTATGGAAATTTCTATTACATTGAGTGGCTTTCAAAAGTATTCGGTCACATTACAGCCACAAACATGAATCAACTTTATTGGAATTCCACGTGAAAGACCAATACAAAGTGGTGTACACGTGAGAAGTGGAACCAAAATCATACATGATTCCAAACATTTTTTACAAATAAATAACTGAAAAGTGGGGTGTGCGTAATAATTCAGCCCCCTGAGCAATGTTCCCTCTAAGCTGCTCACGTGCGCAATTGCGCACTGCTGGCACGGTCTCTGCGCACAGAAAATCTGCGTTACGCACAAAAAAAGTCTACCTTAATTGAAATTTGTCAAGAGATTTTTTCTAAAGACACTTCTTCAGCTAAGAGTCTAAGGGTAGAAACACACACAGACGCTGTGGTTTTCACTTGTATACAAGGGCGGTCACAGAACACTCACACCAGAGTGGGGGCCCTGTGAGCAGCACTCTGTTCTTGCACTTGTCTTTATTTATATACAAAAGTAATACAACAGTGAATACGTCTATTCATAGGCAGAGGAATGTTAGTGCGTAGGGAGTGAAGATAAGAGTGGTTCAGGTGTATGCATGTGTGTTGTGGGATACAGAAAGACGCGGCCTCTCTTCTTGTTAGGGAGCGTCAGATAAGAGTGTCCAGCTCTCCTCTTCCTGCTTGTTCAGCTATTATCGCTGTGAGAAAGAATTTATAAAACAGTCTTGTAGTGGATAACAGTCTAAGTCATCAGAGGTCAACATACAGTATTCTATCATATGCAAACTTATATCATTAAAAGCTTATACTGACTACTAAGTACAATTTTCCATTGACATTCCCTCCTGTTGTCAGTATAACTTTCAAGTGAGATATCAGTATGTAACATCTTGTTGTACAGTTTCTATCACACCATCATTAATCACACAAAGTTTTCATGTTTCAACAGGTCGGGGTCATCATCATCATCATTTGTCACGGCTATGTATGCAGCAACAGTGGAAACAATTATACGGTTAATCATGAGTTTTAGACATGGCAGGATACATGTTACAAAGACACAAAATAAAAGTAAAAATACAAATAGGAATAAATAGAATAAATAAGAATACAAAGGAATTGCAAGTATTTCAAGTATTTCAAGTATTGAAGTCTATTGCACCGTTGGTTTTTAACAAAAAGTATTGCACAGTGAAAAGGGAGTAGTAGTCTTTTTAGCAGTCACTTGTATTATTTACATAGGCCTGATTTTGGGCCTGCTGGATCTGTCTCAAGGCGTTCAGGGCATCAGTCATGTTTGATGAGTGTACATTGTCTGATGTGTGTGTGTGTCATTTCTCACTCAATCAACAAGTGCACGTCTGTTCAGGTGTGTCTTTCTCTTCATTCTGAGTCAGTGTGTGTAGATGTGTATGTTTGTGTATGTTTATCACTTTCCTGTTCTGGTGTTTTGGGTAAACCACGGCCTGAAGCGTGCCCTGGGGTCCTGCCCTCCTCCTTTTCAGTCCGGTTGTGACCATTGCTGCTGCTGCTCAAAGTTCAGTCTGTCCTGGTCCTGGCCCCAAATGGGGCAGTCCTTTCTCCAGTGTCCATGCTCACCGCAGGTGAAACCTGCATCTTCTTCTGTGTTTTGTCCATTCTGAGGTGCCTTTTGACCTCAGTTGCTCCTCCTGTCTCTGGCACGCCCTTTCTTCTGCTGCCCGATCATCCGTGTTGGTCCGTCACTGTCCTGCACAGTGTTAATGCAGAGTTATCAAGGTCAGCATTCTTTTGCTCGGCCTTACTTTTCATTCGGGCTTAATGGGCGTCTCGTCACAGCTCTGTCAGCTGAAGCTATCTGTAAATCTCCCCCGTGTAGTGAAACGGGCCTTGGATTTAACGCCCTCCGTCTCTGCTGCATGAGATCGCTTTCCTGTAGCACTGTTGACATTTTCAGATTGTTGTTATGGGTCCAGCTGTTGCAGCATTTGGTCAGGGTCACGTCAAAGATGGTAGAGGGGAGAGCAGGAGTCCAGGTCAGCTTCGGCTTTCAGGGCTGGCAAAGCAGCCTGTAATTAAACATATAGAGGAAAAAAACAAAACAAAAACAAAAAACAGACAACAGGAAAATTGTATTGGCTGTGTTATTCAGAGAGGGGAGAAACACTGGGCCAGGCCCTGTGTCAGCCTTCTCTCGCCCCTTTTTTTTTTTTTTTTTTCTCACCATATAATCAACTCATAACCCACCAAGCTGACAGGACAACACAGGTACATGTTAAAATTCGTAAGATCACGTTTAAAAGCCCAAAAAGCAATTTCCTTCCTTCAGTAATCACTTCTATTATTCAATCAGCAGAAAACATCTCACAATTTGACTCTTAACCACTAAATTTGTTGTTTCATTGCTGGTTGGTCATACCAGTTTCATTCTTTTTAAAGTTGTTGTCCTGCAACCCAGAGAGTTTATTTGTTAGTAGTGGATAAACTTCATCATTAAAACAACAGGTGTATGTTAAGTTTCGCTGCTCTAACCTTGCTGGAAAATCTTCACGTGTTCATGAGTGTAAGCTGTTTTTTCATTGCGTGTGTGTGCGTTTGTAGGCAGGTCCCGTGGGCCTGTCTCACCCAAAAGAGCATTTTCTTAACAGTTGCCTTTCACTCGCGTGTGTTAAGAAAGGCAAATGTGCTTGTAGTAGTTGTGAGATTATATTACATTATACCTGTAATCAAAATGAGTGAATCATGATACTGCTGTAGGCCACATCATACTTCTTGTATAATCAGTATGTAGTTTTAGTTTGCATCACACTTCTGAGTTAAAAGAATGTGAAAATCATTAGATTTATTAGATAGGTTTGTATTATCCTATACTGCTGATTTATTGTGAGTGAGTTACACCGTTTCATGACATTTATACTGCTGAGTTATGAAGAGAATATTGTATTCAGAGAGTAGGGGCCTCTTTGTGATAGTAAAGAGAACAGAGCACATGCCACGGGAGCGTCACCCCCACCCTTGGTGGAAGCAGAAAAACAGGGAGCCAAGGTCATAACTCAGGCTCACAAAGAGTCAGAAAGAATGTGAATGCTTAGTTTTGTGGCTGTGGCGCATTTTGTATAGCTTCTTTTCTTTGTTTAGTAGCTTTCTGCCTTCACCTGAGGGTGTGCCCTAAGCATGTGACTTCAGGTCTCCATAATTGGAGTTTATTTAAAGATAAATAAAATGATTTCATATATTGCTCGCAGATCATGCATTAGACGGTATGTTGCAGTATTAGCCTGCTTCAACACTTAAGCAAAACATCACTCTTTGTTTGTTTTATTATTATTATTATTATTATTATTATTATTATTTTAAATTCTCCTTTCTCAAAAACAGAAAATGAAATTGTAGTTGTTCTTGGCTGAGAAACACAAAACCTCTCTTTTTTCTTTTTTTCAAAACAAGAAACTAAGTTTTAACTTTTCTGCCTTGTCACCTAAAACAAAACAGACAACCCAGCTCTCAGCTGGCTCTGGACTTGTCATCATCAAGGACGCATGGTGAGAGCTACTTCAGAAGTTACAGTACTCATCACTCAAGCAACATTTCAAAAAAAAAACCCAAACAAACAAAAGAAACAAAAACAAAATTTAGCACACTACACAGAGAACAACAACAAGACACAACTGAAGATGTTGTTCTTGTTTGTTCTCCTTGAATTTTAGGATAAAGTTATTACATCTGCATTAGTAAATCATATGCCTAATCATTATGTACCACTGTGATCCACAAGTATGATCATAAATGTATTCATTTTTCAAACCAACAAAACAAAAACAAAACAAAAACAAGTTACTGATGGCCTGCTCATCAGCTTAGCAGTGACCATATATTTAGTTCAGCTTCTCAATTCTGTAGCTTTAGCTGTTGTATACAGGGTTTAGCTTGTTAGTTGTTAGTATAGGTGTGCTCTATATTTCAGCAATGTGTCATCTAGGATGACAGGTTTTCAAGCAGGTCAAGTGCCTCTATGCACCTGATTAGTTAGATATTTTCTTTGTTTTCTTCATCTCATATGTCATTGTACTGAATTTGAGCAAACCTTAAGCTTGATGCAGACTACTTTTAACAATTATCCACCTCACATCACAACTGACTGAGGTGCCTCTTCATATTAATATTATTTCATTATTAATGCTATTATCTTTTGTAACACCCGTCCCACTTCTATTGAGAGGGGCCCTGGGTTCCTTTTGTTACTTTCTTATTGATACTCCCTTTTTAATGCTTATGGTATAAAATATGCAATAAAACTACACTGTATAGAAATAAATCACACACAAACAGGTCAATTATAACGTTAACTCCACTTTAGTAAATGATTATTTAACGACAAAAGAAAATAAGTAAAATCAATAAAGTTTGTTAAAGAATGTAAGGTATCTACTTCAACAGAAACAAAATAATCAAATAATATTGTGGGCCCACACACACTCTCACCGACACACACAGACCTCAAGTGCTACAGGCTTTCTGCTAGCAAACCTCTCGTTGCAGGCCTGAGTCGTGGCTCGGGTGCGTTGGGACCTAAAACAATATGGTCGCTTCACTTGTTGCCAAGCAGTAAAATAAAAAGCACGTGCAAACAGTACTCACACCTCCAAGCAGTTCAAGGGGATAGCAGGGGAAACTGGGTCAATGCTACCAGCAGGCCGCGGCAGCAGCACTCAGTCGTCCTCTCCACGTGCTCCCACGTGAACATATAACTTCAGCACACCAGCAGAAGGGACCTCTCTGACACGCCAGCAAGACGTCCGTCTCCTCCTACTGAATCACACAACCCCGCTAAATGCCAATTTACATGAGATAACATTCAAATCTTAGCATTAGCTCAATTAATAAAACAGAGCAGAACAAGAGCTTAGCGAATATGCTAGGCTACGCTAGCGGCCATGTTAGCAGTTGTGCTAGCGGCTAATCGCGGTTAGCAGTTAGTCCATTTTACACAATAACATATGGTACAAGTGTCAGACAAAATTCACATTTACCTCACAGTAGGGTACAACAGCTTTCACTCCAGTCAACTATCCGTCAATCCGAAAATATGTCTGTCACCCTTCTATAAACTCTGCGTTCACTCGACACTGTTCAGCTCTCGTCTCCCTCGCTTCCTGCAGAGTGCACACGGCTCCCCACTTGCTCCCACCCCCTCTACCTGAGACTACTTCAGGGTTCACTGGAGCTGTAGTACATATCAATACCATATCAAAAATAATGACATAAACCTCAAAACACAAATACAAAGGTTGTGCATTTAACTGACACACATCACATACCTTACAGGCAATTATATACATTCTTGAACACATTAAACATTTGCAGTTAACCATGAACACCAATGAACTATTTAAATAACTGACCTTTTTATATAGCCAGGGCTACACTTTTTATATAACAGCAATAGTATATTACAATATTTTATTTATATTTTATTTTGCATCCATCAGGGGATGGGGGGTGATCTGCAGTCTCACCCCCCTCCCAAGCTGGAGACATTTTCCTTTTCACACACTTTCCTTGGCTGAACAATGACACAACCTTAATATACCTCATGCATCTCTCTATTTCATTTAATATGTGTTTGTGTGAGTTATGTATTTTCTTTCATTCTATTCATTCTGGGCATGGCCTTCATCCTAACAATGTTTCATTGTTAATACCAGTTTACAGGTTGTTATCCTTCCTATTATTAGTTTGAATACAGTAGAGATGAGCTCTAATTTAATTTAACCTTTTGTTTATTCCACTTTATTCCGCTTGTGTTTATATATATTCAGTTGGGTCTGTATCCAGCCCTTTTTAAACTTTGATCTCTAATCTTTTTCTTGACGAGGGATTATTATGTTCTTCCTAGTCTGAACTGCTTCTTTGTTTCTTACAGTCACGTACAAAATGTCCCTCTTTTCCACACCTCCAGCATGTAGTACTAAAACCACTGCTTGGTGTGTGTCTAGTCCTGCCTCTACCCCCTGCTCCTGCCCTGTGCATTCCTCTCCCTTTCTTTTGGATTACTCCTGCTCCGGTTTGTTGTTTTTCTAAACATTCCTCATCAGGTGTTAATTTTGCTTGTTTATTCTCCATGTTCAAAGATTTTGCTGGGCCGTCACTGGCACGCTTGACTTCAGAGTGGTTTACTGATACGCCCTTCGACTTCACTTCTAAAAAATGAAGCGGTATGAGTTTTACGAGATGAAACTCAACCGTCTCCTTTGTCACCAGTACTTGAGCCTCAGCAAAAAACAAAAATAGAAGTAGTTCAGCAGCGTATTGTGCTGTAAAATCAACTTACTTCCAGACACATACACACACATAGACATTTGCGCGCTTTTACAATTTGTTACGAAGTAATTACGGCTACCTCTAAAACCTAGGTCTAATTCGGTTCCTTACGGCGAATCCTAACCTATTTGTATGCGTTTCTATTTTGTTTGTTATTCGGTTCATTACGGCGATTCCTAACCAAAATAGTGTTTCTCACCCTCAGACGTCTCACTGGTGATCCGGATCGTCAGACTGAATCCCACCGCCGTGGACCAGACCGGCCCGGACTCGAACGTCCCGGGTCCTCCTCGTCTAAGAGGGCTGTGCACAGTCTTCGGTGCTGGCTCCACGGCGTCAGGAAACAGTGTGCCAGATCCTGGAACAGAGTCACAGATAACAGTTCTGATATTTCTGATCCGGCTCGAAGGACCAAAATAATTGTCAAGAGATTTTTTCTAAAGACACTTCTTCAGCTAAGAGTCTAAGGGTAGAAACACACACAGACGCTGTGGTTTTCACTTGTATACAAGGGCGGTCACAGAACACTCACACCAGAGTGGGGGCCCTGTGAGCAGCACTCTGTTCTTGCACTTGTCTTTATTTATATACAAAAGTAATACAACAGTGAATACGTCTATTCATAGGCAGAGGAATGTTAGTGCGTAGGGAGTGAAGATAAGAGTGGTTCAGGTGTATGCATGTGTGTTGTGGGATACAGAAAGACGCGGCCTCTCTTCTTGTTAGGGAGCGTCAGATAAGAGTGTCCAGCTCTCCTCTTCCTGCTTGTTCAGCTATTATCGCTGTGAGAAAGAATTTATAAAACAGTCTTGTAGTGGATAACAGTCTAAGTCATCAGAGGTCAACATACAGTATTCTATCATATGCAAACTTATATCATTAAAAGCTTATACTGACTACTAAGTACAATTTTCCATTGACAAAATTAAAATTAGAACAATTCTGTTTTGCAGTGTTAGTCAGTAAGTGACTGGCTGCTCCCGTATAAGATTAGAAAGATGCCACCTTATCCCATAGTCCAGCCAATGATGCGCTTCACATTCGTATATACGCAGCTAATCAACGTCGTTGACAGGCTATGACAGCGTCCTTATGTGCCAACACCGGTGTTTTAGCTCGCAAAAGCTGATGAGGAGAGAAGCCACGTTAATGATAACGTGTACAACCATTGGAGATGTGAGCAGGACAGACGGAACAATTAACAGAAAAAGTGTGGACTTTATACCAGTTTTTAAATTGTGTTGATAGGCCACGTAAAACCAGAGTTATGATAAAAATATATGCAATGTTTGGTTTTCTTCCTGAATACTATCGTTGTTTATATTTACTCCAGGAAGAAACGGTAAAAACGGCGTTTTATAAGGAAAACGCTCGAAAGCGCTCTCGACCTGTGAGCAAAACCAAAACCAAAACCAAAAACCCCACCCTTTCCTATTGGTGGAAAAATGTACCCATGTCAACCAATCAAAAAATGATATGGCAACATGGCATTTAGTTGCTTAGGAAGGGGGAAAGTTTTAGGAGTGACGGCGGTGTTTTGAGATAGTTAGTGTGTAGTGTAGTCAATAGTTTTGTTGTGTGTGTCAGAACAATGAGGCGACTGCTGAATGTTACAGGTGTTACAGCAGTGATACATCTCCTGTTGTCAGGCCTGCAGGTATCAGGCTGTTGTTCTCCTTTATCTCATAGTGGACAGAAATGATTTTTTGGAGTGGCACAAATAATTTGTTTGGCATCAAATTTGATGCAGAACAGCTGATTGTTCTGTAAATATTTTGAAATGTTTATTTAAAAAACCGCCTTGGCAGCATTTTTAGGTAAACAGCTGCAAAAAACTTCGTTGTTTTCATAACTCAGTTACTTTTTGAAGAAGTAACTATATACTTAAATGCCCAACATTGGTCTTTATATACTGTATTTTGCAGACAGAGAGTTACAGAACTCTCTCCTAGACCACAGACTCATAATACAAGTCAGAGCTTTATAAAAAAAAAAAAAAAAGTTGTGTTTTCAAAATTGGAGTTCAAGTTATTTTTACTTCCAATAGTGTTAACATACTACACAGGTCATGAACAAGATTCTTTTAAAATTTTCATTGTAAGTGGGCAAAAGCAGTTAATTAAAAGTAGTCTAACATAAATGTAAATGCTGTAATTTGATTATTTTAATAAACTATGTAACATGGATGGATTCGATGCTGGTGTGACCACAGTGCATACGTTTGCTGTTGCTCACAGTGGTCCAAGGGATCGCTCAGGGAGTTTGTGTGTTCGCTCAGACACATGAAAAATTAGAGGGAACATTGCCCTTGAGTCAATACTTTGTAGAACCACCTTTTGCTGCAATTACAGCTGCCAGTCTTTTAGGGTATGTCTCTACCAGCTTTACACATCTACAGACTGAAATCCTTGCCCATTCTTCTTTGCAAAACAGCTCCAGCTCAGTCAGATTAGATGGACAGCATTTGTGAACAGCATTTTTCAGATCTTGCCACAGATTCTCAATTGGATTTAGATCTGGACTTTGACTGGGCCATTCTAACACATGGATATGTTTTGTTTTAAACCATTCCATTGTTGCCCTGGCTTTATGTTTAGGGTTGTTGTCCTGCTGGAAGGTGAACCTCCGCCCCAGTCTCAAGTCTTTTGCAGACTCCAAGAGGTTTTCTTCCAAGATTGCACTTGGCTCCATCCATCTTCCCATCAACTCTGACCAGCTTCCCTGTCCCTGCTGAATCAGAATCAGAATACTTTATTAATCCCAACGAAAATTATGGGTTACAGCAGGCAGCACGCTAATGGCGCATGCGCACTTACAAAGGAACCTTCTGACCATTACACAAACATCACATTGGGAAGACATGTCAGAGAGGTAGGCTGATAGGAAAAAACAACGAAATACATAACATGAGGTGAGAGGAGGAGAAAAAAAACTCCAATCAGACTGAGCTCCTATTGGGAGAACAGTTTGAGAACAGAAAAAAAACACCCCAGCATAAAAGCACATGACTGTCAATACACCATAGAAACACAAGACAAGCAACAGGGGTGGGTAAAGGTAAAAGAGAGTCGGTGTGGACAGCGCATCCAGTCCTGCAGCATGTCTGCGCTGGTCCAGTCGACCCGCCATCTGCACCGGGAGGGAACGAGCATCGAAGCCGTTTGGAAAGGGAGGGGGGATGAGTGTGTATCAGTGTATGTATGTGTGTATGTGTGCGTGTGTCCAGAGTTCAGCTGAGACAGTGTCCTTCGCCCTGCCAGGCTAAGTAAACAGTCCTCCAGCCAACCCAGGTGACCTTGCGTAGGATAACAAGAAAAGTCTATGCACAGTCTGTTATCAGGGTGTTTGTGTTCGGCTCCAGCCTTGAGACCACAGCTGGCGCCAAAGTGGTAGCCGCATGAAGTGATGGTGGTTTTTTCTTTAGTGCGAACAACTCATGAGAATTTCAAAGCTGTTCTAGCAGTCCGACAATGGTCACTCAATCTCCGGTTGGAGAGCCGTGAGCTTCTCCATGATGTTGTCATTCTTGTGCTCAAAGAGCAAATTCTGAGAACTCGTGACTGCTGTGAGCTTTCCCCAAGATATAATCCAATTTTTTGCTCAGGGGTCTTATTCTGAGTGTTCACAGCAGCCTCAAGCATCTCCAAGATCTTATCCGTGCTGCGCTCAATGAGCCCATTTTGAGAACTTGTGACTTGTCCCATTGTTTCAATCACAGCGGGCAGCCCAGTGGGGGTTTGAACAGCTGATTACGCTTTCTTAATCTTCGATAAGCCAGGGCCAAGCCAGCTCCGATCAGCAAGAACCTTGTTATCATGGTTCCAAACAGGTAGATATCTTTAATCTCTTCAATCGACAGTCCCGCCAGGCACACGACCCTCCAGTTATGCCACCCATCCATCGTGTATCTGGCAGCGAAAGTACCTCCAGGACACTCAGGCTCACCCAATCCCAGGCTTCCGTTGAGAAGAGGGTGTCAATTGCATTCAGGGACCAGTTGATCAAATCCATAATTCCTCTTTTAGGTTTTAGAGAACAGATTGTGAGAGAGTGTTCCAGGGAAAGGGTAAAAATAGACGAGACTAGACAAGGACACAAGAAGCTAAGCAGGGAAGATAAGGGAAGGGAGAGGAGAAAAGTGTGACCGCCTTCGCCAAGAGCCAAAGAGAAAAAGAGAAGCACCCCCAGAGCATGATGCTGCCACCACCATATTTGACAGTGGGGATGGTGTGTTCAGAGTGATGTGCAGTGTTAGTTTTCCCGCCACACATAGCGTTTTGCATTTTGGCCACAAAGTTCCATTTTGGTCTCATCTGACCAGAGCACCTTCTTCCACATGTTTGCTGTGTCCCCCACATGACTTGTGGCAAACGATTGTAAAGGAATTTCTTTTATTTATGTACTAATCACATTATTTTATTGTATAATGCCTTGGTGCCACTGGATTTTAACATGTCTGACACCCATACTGTAAGAAGGAAGTTGGGGGGAAGCAGACCACTCCACAGGAAGAGTCTTTTGTCTCTTTGAGGACTCTGGGAGGTAGCAAGGGAGTGTGAACCTTAAGGTGTGAAACAGCTGTACTGCCTTTTGTTCCTGGAGAAGGTATTTAACTGAGAGCCATGCTAGGCTCAGTGAGACTCTGCTGACCCTGCCCCGTGGTCATGCAGGCTCTCCACAAGCTTGGGTTTCTGTTCTGTGTGTTTTGATTAAAGAATGTTAGCTACCGCTCACCGCTCATCTGCAGGCTTTATTTAAGTGGAAAACTTCCACAACAGAATGGCGCTGTGAGCAGGGTGGTCCGTGTGGTCGCTGAACAACGGTTCCGTGGACGGGCTGATCACCCCTGAGGGAAAAGGGTACCTTTGTCCTACCGGCTGTTGAAGCAAAGGAAATGGAGGAGTCACGGAGCAGCGTGTTTCAGCAACCACCGAGACCATCGACTTTGAGGGGACTCCTGCAGATGGGTGAGTGATAGCTAACTTGTAACAAGTCACGAGAGTTTTGTGTCTGGCCGAGGAGGTGAGCGTGTTGCAGCCTTCGGGGAGCCCAAGACGGTGTGTTACGACCCTTCAGGGCAAGAGCTCCGAGGGAGTCTTCGTGTAGAATCACGGAGAGTCTTCGTGTAGAATCACGGAGTGACATCCCTAGCGTCTTCTAAAAGATCCTAACTTCTTCAAAGGAGACTGGGGGTGGCGGTGTTCGTTCCTTGGTCCGTAGAAGGCAAGGAACCTCACGGGGGACGCCTCGTGTAGTAGGAAGAGAATCTAGATTCCAGGGGCAGTCAGCGGAGCTGGATTAGCGGCTCGAGAGGCGACTGCGGCAGACGTTCCACCAGGCGGCCAGGGACAAAACTCAATGTGTGACTGTATGTTAAGAACTGTGGGTAAAAGTATGTTGTGAGATGAAAGAGAATGGTTGTGTGGGAAAAGTTGTTGTGTGTGTAAAAAAACAGAGAAAAATGGGGTTCAAAATGTTGAAAATAGGGAACAAAAACAAGAAAAAAAAAAGAGAGAGAGGAGTGTAGAAATGTGCGCAAAAGTTGTTTCCAACTAGCGGGAGACGGTGGTACTGCAGGCCACCAGCTCCCCTAGGCTGGACACACACACAAAATTAGCAGAATTGTTGATAAAAATAAACAAAAATAGGAAGAGAGTTTGGTGTTTTTCAATGTAGAACAACTACAATCTCTGGGTTTTTAAGAAAGGGGACTTCAGAGCCAGAGAGGGGAGATGTGTTGTTTTAAGCAATGAGAACAATGATCAAAATGTCTCAGTGTGTCACTTGCAGGTGAAGAGCAGACCCAGATCAATTTTCCACGTGCAGCAGTCGGAAGAAATTATAGGTTAACATCATTAGAAACACTCAAGCCAAGTTTTGGTTGAATGGTTTTACAGCTTAACTTCCATGTGTTTGTCACCCTGAGAACACAAGCTCCAAGAATCTCTCCCTGAAGACAAGAAATGCAGTTCCAGAACAACGAGATGGATATCAAGAGCTCAGAGCAGTATCCTGGGCAGTGAAGAAAAGGTCCAGCAGCAGCAGCAGCTGTGTAAGACAGCGACAGCAAGCAGAAAAATGGCCTCATCATGACTGGATGGGAGATGTGCATTTCCAACAAGCTGCAACTTCACTGTGTGTGAATGGACTTTTGAAAAGACTGCCTAAGTTGGACATTTGCCACTTTTGGAGCAAAATGGCAAGATGAGACAGTAGAAAACACAGGACAACTGACTCTCACTGGACTGCTGCAAGGGGGAGAGATGAGATGAGACCACAGTGGAAGGAGCAGGGGAGAACATGGCTGTTTTAGTGTGGGAAATGAAATTTGGGTTTAGGAAACTGGGAAGGAAAACGACTGCCTTGCGTGGAGAATTGAAAAGTGTCTGGAGCACCGCAAAGAGGAGAGGTACACAAAAATTACACAAACGGAAAAATGCATTAATCCTACTAACACATACACACATGCAATGAAGCTCATGAAGACCAAATAGCATTTTAAGCAGGCGTTTCTGTTACCATCATCTTGTCCGGTTCACTTAGTGGGTTAAGAAGTGATACATAGACTAGTGAATTAGTATTATTTTGGGGGAAGGATGATTGAATTATTGCAGGGGTGAACAGAATGCTGCATGGGGGTCAGATGAGTGGAGACTAATAGATTATTGAGTTTCTTGTTTCTGATGTGTGGGGGAGGTCTTATCATGGCACACATCTGGTTACATGGGGGAAAACAAAACTCATTATCTAATAGAATATTGCTGTGTGAGGTGTGTGACTGGTGGATGAAAGTTTTGGGGATTTTGCATTTTCCTTTGGTACCACTTTGAAACTGCCAGTTAGTTTTGTTTTGATCTATCATTCTAAGAGAGCATGCTTAGACAACTTCTAAAAAGAGGCCTTCATATTTTTTGATTTTTAACAGTGCACTGAGATTTTTGTTTGGCAATTTTCTCTTTTGAAGCAGGCCTGCAAGATCGGGATCGAAAGCGCTACACAACATGTTGAACAATCGCAAGTGAGTTTCTCCAAAAATTAAAATGGGCTCGGGAGAAAGCCACTTATTTGGGACAATCTGAAAACAAGTCCCTGCCAAACAGGATTCGGCGAGGTAATCCAGTCTGAATTCTTTTTTTCTTTTTTGAAATGACGTCATTGCTGGCAGTAGAAACTTATTGCGTCACGAGGTTCTACTGTCAGCAAATAAAAAATGGGGACTGACTGGACTGACAAAAGCTTTGGCTGACTTGACACCAGTATGCAAGATTGCACCTCCACCTAGACAGTGACAAAAGGGTGGATGTGTGTATGTTTCTTTTTACAGGAGCAGAAAGGTGACAGCAACAGGTTGCATGGGCTTTTGGGCCGTGCTGATTTAACCTTTTAATTGCCACTTTCTGTGTCTTTGTGAATTTACCAGGGGTGTGTTATTCATGACCTTGTATTGTTTACAGTGCAGAGGTCACTGTGAGAATGTGTGCATACAGATGCGCTGCGCTAACATCTATTTTTTCCACAGCAGAGGGTTAATCATATGATCCAATCACATGATTTACAGCAGGACACACCGCTGGCTAATGTTTTACCTTTTTCTTACAACAGGGCCTGGAGTGAAACTACTTCAGGGGAGAATCCCTGGGAATTTTTAAGAGACAATGCACAACTTTATTGTGCATGTCTAATTGTGTTAAACTAACATTTGGCAAAAGAGGGTTTTCCGGGGAAGTTTTCATTTTTAAATTGCAGAGACCGTGACATGAGAGATATGGAAGAAGAGACTGAAGTGCAGATGCAGACCATGACTGGGAGAGAAGGCTTCAACAGGACCAGCGAGAAGCAAGGACCATCTGCAGGACAACTGACAAACGACAGTGGGCTGCACCACTGGGCTTCCAAAGGATTGTCACGAGGAGATTTTGAACAGCAAAAATCTTAAATTAAAATGAAAGAGTTTCGCCGTTGACGTTGAGGAAGACAACTAAGGTGTACGACGTGCTCTGCCTTAAATCTACAGCCGCGTTGGAACAGAAATCGAGGGATGAAGAGAGCGTGCCAAGCTCCAAAAGTGACAGCACAGAGGGAGATCAGTGTTGGAATTATGACTCTGTAAATGGCACAGACACCAGGAGCCATGACCGGGGACTGAGAATGACCACCTAATGCTGTTTCACTTTGCCATGCAAAGTACTTTGACACTCTGGAGAAGACCTTTCCTCTCTATCATTGTTGTTGCCATTTGCATGTGAGAGCTTAGATTGTGGGGAGGATTAAAGATGAGCAAAGGGTGGTGGGAGAACAGTGAAGTGAGGATACACAGTGTGAAACTCCTTTAAGTGTACAATAATGTTGATGTGATATACAGAATGTCGGGAAAGAAATTCTGGTATTAATGTGATTCTTGATTTAAGAATCAAAGGGTGGGATTGTAAAGGAATTTCTTTTATTTATGTACTAATCACATTATTTTATTGTATAATGCCTTGGTGCCACTGGATTTTAACATGTCTGACACCCATACTGTAAGAAGGAAGTTGGGGGGAAGCAGACCACTCCACAGGAAGAGTCTTTTGTCTCTTTGAGGACTCTGGGAGGTAGCAAGGGAGTGTGAACCTTAAGGTGTGAAACAGCTGTACTGCCTTTTGTTCCTGGAGAAGGTATTTAACTGAGAGCCATGCTAGGCTCAGTGAGACTCTGCTGACCCTGCCCCGTGGTCATGCAGGCTCTCCACGAGCTTGGTTTTCTGTTCTGTGTGTGTTTTGATTAAAGAATGTTAGCTTACCGCTCATCTGCAGGCTTTATTTAATGGAAAACTTCCACAACACTGCAAACGGGACTTCTTATGGTTTTCTGTTAACAATGGCTTTCTTCTTGCCACTCTTCCATAAAGGCCAACTTTGTGCAGTGTACGACTAATAGTTGTCCTATGGACAGATTCCCCCACCTGAGCTGTAGATCTCTGCAGCTCGTCCAGAGTCACCACGGGCCTCTTGGCTGCATTTCTGATCAGCGCTCTCCTTGTTCGGCCTGTGAGTTTAGGTGGACGGCCTTGTCTTGGTAGGTTTACAGTTGTGCCATACTCCTTCCATTTCTGAATGATCGCTTGAACAGTGCTGGGATGTTCAAGGCTTGGGAAATCTTTTTGTAGCCTAAGCCTGCTTTAAATTTCTTAATAACTTTATCCCTGACCTGTCTGGTGTGTTCTTTGGACTTCATGGTGTTGTTGCTCCCAATATTCTCTGAGGCCGTCACAGAGCAGCTGTATTTGTACTGACATTAGATTACACCAAGGGCGTAGATTTGGTTTTGGCGTTGGTGGGGACGGATGATTCAACCACCAAACCCTGCCGTGTTTCTTTTTTTTTCCTTTTTGTCTTTGCTTCTTGATAAAAAAGGAGAAATATACTTGCCTACATATGCTATTCTACATCCTTTTAAACCATTTAAGATCACAGTTGATAGTTTTATATGTGAATTATTTAATGTTAAATTACTATTAAACAAATGACTAAGTATTTTAGACTTTAGTTTACTTCAGCCATATTCCATATAAATCAGGTATCATACAAAAATAAAAATAGCTTCAAATACAGTCATGACAATTAAAGAATATGACATTAAGGACTTAACAACATTACTTCAGTTATAGTACACCAACATCTCTGATACATTAGCACTAAGGGAACACTGAATGACCTGGTGGTTTTTGTCCATAAAACTACTCATCTAAGATGACCACAAAGTAAAAGATCTCTCAGCAAATACAATACATGTACATACAAAAAACCTGGATTTTACAGTGTTGGATAAAATAAGTTAAATGTCAACGTTATTATTGTCCAGCCGGAAACAGGCCGGGGGTGTCCAAATTCAGAGGCTGCGTCCACCTGAGGACCCGGCCTTTGCGGTCTAAGTGGGTCAGGTCCTCTGAAAGCTGGGTAGGCCGGAAATGAGCGACTGTGAAATTGGACGGTCTAGCCTTCAGAATTACGTCACCTCTGCCGTCTGCTCCTTGCTGTCTAAAATATAACCGGACTCTGGCGTAGATTCTCGACCATCTCACACTTCTGTTTAATCAGTTTTCTGTTTGACATTTATTCAGCTGTGTGAAAAACTCCAGAGGAACCCTCCCGAGGGATTAATAAAGTTTTATTTAATCTAATCTAATAACTTTAATCTCAGCCAAACCAAGTATATTTTGCGACCCAGAAAGAGAAATAAGAGTAATATTAAAACTAAGTAGCTGCAGTAGTAGTAGCCATTGTTGGAAACTGGAATTGGCTGGGCCAATCTGGGATATGGTTTTTCAATTTTGTTGTCCGGGTGGAAATTCGGGAGAATGGTGGCTCCGGGAGATTTTTGGGAGGGGCACTGAAATTCCAGATTCTTACGGAAAAATCGGAAGGGTTGGCATGTATGGTCTAGCATAGCCTGTAACGTTATTATGATGGACAGATTTTATGAGTGAACTTGACTTTAAGTGACTTACAGGTTTCTTTGAAAAATATTTTTTTATATCCAGGTTCTTCGTTTTTGCTGCTATCCTCCTCTCTTCCTTGCTGGTCCTAGCAGCACAGGCTTGCCGCTGCTAAAACTAAACAGAGCTCCCTGAAAGGCACAGCCAATCACATTGGCCATATTTGTTACATGAGGTAGGACTCCAGTAGAGAACGTAATTTAACTCTTTCTGCACTGCTGGGTGAATGAGACGTTGACAGATCGTTTTTTTCTTTCTATCGGGTTTGTTTTTCTTTACTCGAAGAGATCAAATTATTGGTGGGGACAATTCAATAATCACTGGATATTGTCATTAGCACTCATCAGGCAATGTCTATAGGCAACTGACTGCACTTAGACCAAAGGGGGCTGAATAATTACGCACACCCCACTCTGCAGTTATTTATTTGTAAAAAATGTTTGGAATCATGTATGATTTTGGTTCCACTTCTCATGTGTACACCACTTTGTATTGGTCTTTCACATGGAATTCCAATAAAATTGATTCATGTTTGTGGCTGTAATGTGACAAAATGTGGAAAAGTTCAAGGGGGCCGAATACTTTTGAAAGCCACTGCAAGTTGGGTTATTGTGACCAAATATTGGTTCAAAAGTCATCACTCAGAAGTTGGGTTGGTAAAGTGCCGGGTTCTTCAATTCACTCCACAGCTTGACTAATTCAGTTGGGGTCATAGGTTGGGCAGCTTTGATCAGATATTGGGTCAAACTTTTACCCGATTGTTTGGATTGAAGATAAGCCTCAGAAGAAGCCACATTATTCTTCACAAACTGCCATTTTCAACTAGACTGTGACCAGATCAGACATCACTTGACTTCTCCACTACTATGAAATAAAACGTGGTAAGTAAAAAGTGAATTCTAAGAGTTTGAAAATCATGGAGTTATTTTAGATATGCAATTGCAATGCAATTTATTTGTTTATTCTAGAACTTTACCTACTCATTAAAGGTCTTTTGACAGATAACACCAGCTATCTTGTGATGAAGAAAGTTATTTTTACTTAAAATGCTTGATATCATCTGTTACAATCATTATTTGAAATGAAGGTGAGGTTGCTCTGTTTGACAAACTGTTTAGAAATTACCGTATATAGAACAAAGAAAGTATGAGATGGGTTCTGAGTTTCGATCCAATTTTTTATTAACCTCAACTGTAAACACTGGTCAATATAACCCAATTTTTTGGATAGTAGTCCTAACCTAGTGTGCTGGGTCAAACCAATAACCCAACCCTGTTAAGTTGAAACAACCCAGCGTTGGCTCGGTCCATATTTAACCCAGCACTGGGTTACAAATTGGGTTATTTTTAACCCAGCATTTTTTACGGTAGCCATTGGGGAACAGAAGGACTTTCTTTGTTTGAGCTATTTAAAAAATTATTTTAGCAACGCAATCAAACAAAGTTTTAGTCTAGTCTAGTCAAAGTTTTGGGAGTATGTAAAAACATTTATGGTAGCTTAGGTTGGAACTAGAGATGGCACGATACCACTTTTTTATGTCCGATACCGATATCATAAATTTGGATATCTGCCGGTACTGATATGAATCCGATATAGTTTGCTTTTTAATCAATAAAACTGTTTTTTAATATCTTGCTGCATTTTGTATAAGTTCATACTCAAGTTTAAATAAACAACAACACTAAAGCTATTCTGTTATACCTGTATGTAAAAAGTACACTGCACCCAAAATATTTCATAGTTCAGCAACACTGATCAATCTAATAAACTTAAACCTACTCCATCCTTCCTATTCGGGTATTTTAAAGAGTACTTAGCAGAAATATTAAGCAACCTAACTAATAGGGTTGCAAACTCCCAGCAAAAAAAAAAATAGGGAACCACCCCCCACCCTCCACCTCATGATGCTTAAATCGACGTAATCAACTTTAATTTGATGCAGTGTGGAAAAAAAATGCACAGAAATAAATTATTTTTCAAGAATAATTAAATAGATTCAACATCTTTCTTCTACAGAATTGCAGAATTCACAGATGGTACCTTCCCAAAGGAAAAAGTAGTATAGCTTACTAGGGTATATTACGGTGCGTTCACACCGAACGCGATAGAGGCGGCCAGAGCGTCAGGTTTACATGTAAAGTCAATGGAAAGAGGCTGATGACACGCGATTGCGCGTCCGGCGAAAATTCTGAAGCAGATTTGCGTCGCGAAAACGCCTGAAACGCGCGTCAGTGTAGCGCGTCTGGCGCGTTTGACTCGCGGAAAAAACCACGCGCGTGAGTTTTTGTGTTGCATTTTGTGCATACGCGTCTTTCGCCTCTACCGCTCGAGTTGGAAAAATTTGAACTCCAGCGTCAAGTCGCGCCGCGTCAACCAATCAGGAGCCTGGTGACGTGGCTGTAACCAGGTCAAAGGGGCAGATCAAACCAAAGCCCTTCATTCTTCATTCAGTATGGAGGAAAAACTCATCAACGCAGTGGCTAATCGTCCAGAACTATACGATGCTAGCTGCTACTTCTACCGGGACAGGAATAAAAAGGACCGAGCTTGGAGGCACAGAAGTGAGGAGATCGGGCAACCTGGTAAGTTCATTTGTTCTTCTTTTTAATTTTCAGACTGACCCGATGAAGCCGCGCTAAAGCTAGCAAGCCCGCCTACTGTCCCGCTATTTTCCCACTGATGTACAAATACCGTTCTGGTTTTATGCATGTTGTCATATAGGAATATATTGTTTATTAATAAACAGCACACAGTGGTCCCGCTCATCCGTCACTGCCTCGCTTTTTCGCTGATTTTTCATTGCACCGTACAGCATTGCATTCTGCAGCCTGATTGACAAATCTCCTCCGTGTCGTGTCTCCTGCGCTTGCCAAATTGATCATGTTTGGTTTTGATAACCATCACGTCCAATAGAAAAAACAGCACAAAAACACTCATAACTATGACCCTCATTCGGAAATAGACACCTGCACCGGGAGGAAAAGGAAAAGGCGCACGAAAGTGGCAGGCAGATGAAGACAAAACGCGGCATAAAAATACTTTTACGTTTTGCAATCTACAAAGGTTTGCACTTTGAGAATCAACTTGTGAGAACTGTGACTAATGTTCATGTGTGTGGGGGAAAAAAGTGTATAAAGTGCGTGGCGAGGGGCTAGTTATTCTGAGAACCCCTGCTGCAATAAAACAGGGACCACTGTATATACTTTCTCTATGATTATTGTATTCAACCTGTTAACAGTTAATATTGTCTTGATAGAACCAACTGATTCTGCTGCAGAGCATCCCCTGTTGCTTCTCCTGGCTCCCCAGTCCCTGAGCTCCTGCTGCTGCACCCACAGGTATGTACAGCAAGCACTGATAGCTTTTTACTCGGTGTGGGATTGCCTTGTGATCACCTTTACTAAATATCTACAACTAATCTGATTATATCCTGTTTTGTTTTTTCAATGTTGAAATTAAAATCTAGTAGCAGCCTTCTCATTTCTTTGTGTTTTGTGCTGTGTTTTACACGCCCAGAGAGGAGGACAGCTCCGAGGCAGATGAGGGACGGGTCCAGGACGGTCCATCGGCAGTGGAGCTGGCCATCCTGGTGTCCCTGAAGAGGCCACGCCAGTCTGCAATGGAGCATTTCCTCCTCAGCCTTGTTCCTGCTCTGGAGAGCAGCTGGGTCCTTTTTATTCCTGTCTCTCTGTAAATACTTATATTTTATATATTTATGTTTAATGTTTTTCTGTTTGAGAATTTTAATATTATTTCAAATAAATTTTTATAATGACTAATGTCTCAGTTCTACTACACAGCAAATGTTGGCACACGACTTGACACATGTAGAATTTATTTCATATTACACTAATGACAGAATATACTAATACAGTGGGATGCAAAGGTTTGGGCAACCTTGTTAATAGCCATTATTTTCCTGTATAAATCGTTAGTTGTTACAATAAAAAATGTCAGTTAAATATATCATACAGGAGACACACACAGTGATATTTGAGAAGTGAAAAGAAGTTTACTGGATTTACAAAAAGTGTGCAATAATTGTTTAAACAAAATCAAGCAGGTGCATAAATTTGGGCACCACAAAAAAAGAAATGAAATAAATATTTAGTGTATATCAATGTGTGTGTCTCCTATGTGATATATGGGGGGCCTTTGTCTGGACGTGCTTCCCATCCAGAGCTCCACAGCAGAGAGGGAAGTTCCAGCGCTCCTGGAATCCCTCTGTGATGGACCGCCAGTCTCCAGGTGAAGGCACAGCCATGAAGTCGCCCACTAGACAGTCCCAGATGGCCGTCGCTACCTGGGGGTGATCTGGCACACCGTGGACACACCGACTCTGAAACTGAACGCGATGGTCCTGAAGGAGTCCCCGGTGGCAAGGAACCTGGACAAAAGTGTTCAAAATTAGTATTATGTGTACTGCAGTTACAAAATACATTATTCAAATTCCAAAATACTTTTGTGATGTCAGATTTCAATTACAAAACATAAATCTTACATAAAACATTTTCTAATTATAAGGATAATTACATAATATATATTAGATATAATATAAAACAGTCAGTTGTGTTTTGTTTTAACTTTACCATATCATAATTTGATTGGTAGCAACTTTTACCACTACAGTGAGCCAATCACTCATAATTCCTAAACATGTAAATCAGGCAGGAATGAAGTAAGACATTAATAGAAATAAAGAGTTGTATGTTGACATGTAGCCCTTTCCTTGCTTAAATCATTAATATTTTTGAAAAATTAATCTGTGATAAGACATAGCTTATCAAGATAGAACCATATAACTAAAGATGAACCAAACTGTTCACAATTTTATCTACCTCTCAGTTTAAAGAAAGGCTGGTGACCCCTGTTATAGAGTCTGACAGCTGCGAGGATTACATACAAATATTCATCTATACCAGAATTAAACCAGGTGTAAATAAGGAGTGAGTATCACTACAAAGATTAACCCACAGTGGCCCTTGTACCAGTTTGATATCAGCAAACAGAGAGCATACACTGATAGACACCACAGCCATGCTATCAATGCAAACACTGATAACAGCATAAATTAAATTGAATTAAATCGGGACTTGATGAGACCTTTCAAGCATCACTAGAAATATTATAAACAGTCGTCTCCATACCACAGTTTGCTATCAGTAAACACCGACGGCATTCATTGATAGCATAGCACATCCATGTTAGCAGTGTATAAACGATAGTTTAGCATATTAGCACAGGTATCAATAAAGGACTACCGTATTAAACACTTTTACTAACCGCAGGCAGATGGACAGGCGCTCTGCAGGTGGGATTGAGCGCCTGTAGTTGGTGTCTAGGCGGGCGATGCTTGGACCAACGCGGGACAGCAGGTCCTCAAACTGGGCGAGGGAAAGACGGCGATATCGCTGAAATCGGCTGTCATCCAGGCGCAGCTCCTGGAGCAAGTGGTGAAACTCACCAAACTGCTCACCCGTCTGGAGGACTTGATGGACCCAGGTACGGCGAGGACGTCCTTAACGCTGCTGCTCTGCTCTCCACAGTAAATAGAAACGCTAGCTCGACAGCTGCCGTCTAGCAAAGATACTGTCTGGCACAACTTCCTCCCACATCCCTCCCACATTTCCGGTTCACGCGCGTCAAAATATGCAATTTTGACGCGCGATGGATTTTTCTTGGACACGCGTTCGAGGTGCGAATGTGCACGCGTCAAATTAGGGGCGTTTGGGGCGTTTTCGCTCGCGCCTATCGCGTTCGGTGTGAACACACCGTTAGACTTAACAGTTACTATATACAGTAATGGACTTCTATATATTTTAAATAAGATTAATTTGGGTGTAAGGTTCAGAAAATTATTTACTAAAAGCTAGATATTTTAAATGAGAATAAGAAAGAAAAGTATGTCTTTGTGTCCCCTTTTCCCTGGTAATGCCCTATCGGCCCCCCTGGCTAAACTTTGCTAGATCCGCCCCTGCACAGTTACCAGCCGTCAGCTACGTAGAAAAAGATCCTGGTCTAGAAAGTAATATTAAATAAATTCTAACAACAGCGTGTCAAGCTTAAACGTGCTGCTGTTGTTCAGCCGCTGGTTTCCTATTTCTGGTGCAAAGTGGGCCAAACACAAAGAAGAGAGACGACTCAAGACAGAAAAGTCGATCAGCTGATCGTTAAGCAGTTTCATGATTGAAGTAGCAGCAGGAGAGGGAGAGAGAGAGAAGAGGCAGTCGCTCCATATATTGGTTGTTAAGCTTAACATGGGAATGCTTTACAAACATTCAGAGATGAACTTACACACTTGCTTTACTTCTCTCTGGGATAACTTCCTCGGAGATGAAATGCCGGTTTGGTAGCGAGGCTACAAATACACACAGCCGTTCTATCACGTGATGCATACTGCTACGACGTACTACGGTTATGAGCAGAGTTACGCCATGTCGCAAGTTTTGTGAGGTGCTTTTTTGATATTTAATGGATCGGATTACATTTTTTATTTCTCTCCGATATCCGATCCAGTAATTTACGTCAGTATCGGACCGACACCGATACGTAATATCGGATCGGTCCATCTCTAATTGGAACACAACCCAACTCCCTCTGTGTCCTTCAGACAGGCAGACAAACATATTATACTTCTCTGAGCTTCAAATTTCAAGAATTACAAGCAAGCTACATTTTATATTATAGTGAATATTTACAGAAACAACAAATAAAAACTAGAAAGCGAAAATTTCATAAAAAATTTTAAGTGTGCCTATGCCGCTGCTAATCAGTGTAGTTTGCCATTCATATGGCTACAGAGAGCAAAACTCAGCAGAGCAGCCATTCTCCACCATGAACTATGGTAAAAACAAACACCGCTCACGCTTCACAGATGACAGCTTACAGTTTTGTGTAAAGATGAGGTGACTTCGTACAGCCGCGATTTGCAGACGCTGTGCACACAGGTTCATGAGCAGACGTCCCATTGTACCACGGCAGACCCGACAATGTTTGCATGAACACGCTTTGAAGCATTACGTTATGGACCACTTTTCACACATGGTTGGTGTACCCACACAGCCAGCTGTAGCTTTTCAACTCACAGCCCGACACACACCCAAAAAACAGCCGAGAGAGCACAGACTTTACGCCTGTGGGTCCACCTCCCCTGCAGCGGCACTGCAGACCAGGCCCCGCTACACACATCAAACACGTAAAACAAATATTTATGCACTTTTGCATTCACTTTTTGTTTTTTGTTATTTTTACACAGTGTTCTGAATGATTAACAATGGTCTACAGCCAATCTTGTGTATTGTTATACAAACTTTGGTTGTAAGATTCAGAAAACTATTTAATAAAAGCTAAATATTTTATATGAGAGTAAGAAAGAAAAGTATATCTTTGTGTCCCCCTTTCCCTGTTAATGCCCTACCTGGCCCCCTGGCAAAAGCTTTGCTAGATCCGCCTCTGCACAGTTACCAACTGTCAGCTACACAAAAAGGAGCTTGTGCCTCATGGCATAGGCACACTTAATAAAAAGAAGAAGAAATCCGAGGAATAGTAATAAGTGTGCCTCTTGGCATAGGCACACTTAATAATACATATACTTAAATTGTACTTATTTTAAATATTTGTGATTTAAATAACTGTAAAACATGTAGACCCATCAACAGAGGCTGTATCCCAATTCAGGGTCTGCAGCCTTAAAGTACGCAGCCTCAACGGTGCTCAAGGGCCGCGTAGTCAAAGACCGCTAAGGCCGGAAGTGCGAGGCTTGTGATATGGGACGGTTTAGCCTCCGTCGCGTTGCCGAGGTTGCCTAGCAACCATGATAGCTGGAAACGTGTGGTTGACAGAAATGAAGGAGAACATATTTTGTTCATTTGTTTGTTTCTACATGAGCTCTGTGTGACTTAATAAGTATCTGAGGCTGAGACCACAGGACTGTAAAACATGATTGTTGGCCTTCATATCTGTATTGAACAGTCATTTTAAGATTAGCTAGTAAATAACAATTAGCTAATGTTGTTCATGAGACTAAAGTCAGTGTAAATATGATATGGCCAATGTTATAGTTATTATATTAATCATTATTAGTTATTACAGTAGTGAGTTTGAAATCACTTTTATTGTCACATCACATATGCAGGTACACTGGTACAGCACATGTGAGTGAAATTCATGTGAGTGAACTCTGTGTCAAATACTGAGCTTCAGTAAATATTCAAGTTGCAGTTGTTTATATTTCCTATCACCTTAAATCTTCACTCAAAGACAAGTGTCTTTGACAGTGTATATATAGGTGTATTATATATAAGAGACAAATGTTGTTCCTTCAGTATGTTGGCATTACTAAATTTGGCTCAGTGCTTACATATATGTGTAAAAAGAAAATGTACGAGCTGTGATAACTGTTGCTCATAGAATGAAGAGTAGACTGATATATTAAATATTCCTTTATTGGGTGAGAAAATCAGACCATGTCATAACTGCTTTAAGTCATACAGAATAGATATCAGAGCCTTAAACAGGCTGACTTCTGCTAAATGGGTCAAACTGGGCAGAAAGTCTACAAACACATAACATCCTTATAGAATATGATGTAACACTATAGATCAACTTACCTCAGAATATATAAAGCATATAAACAATTACAGCAATATGATGCAACAAACACAGCAGTACTACTAATCCAAAATACTCAAAGCTTCATAGAACTGAAACAAACATTTATTTTTAGCTCCATTCTGCTGCTGATACATACTTTAGGTTTCTGAATATTAAACTTGTTGCTGCCTTTCATAGTGTGTAACTTGAAGGCCCTGAGTACTTTCTCCCACACTGAAAACACTGGAATGATACAATTATTTGAACATTACCTAATAAGACTGATTCAGGACAGACAATTAGTTATTTTAAACTTTTCTAGCAGTCCTTCACAAACAGGGAACAGTCTGTCTATTCTCTCCATCTGTCAGCTGCTGCTGGCTCTTCCTCCTCCTCTTCCTCACACACTGCTGAGTTTGTCCTGGTGGATCATCAGGGGTGCAAAGCCTCACAGATGATGTGCAGCAGTGGGTCCCTCAGTCTGTCCTCCTCACTCTGGACACTTGCAGTTGTCACACATGGAAATCAAATGTGTGATAAGCTGCAGGATTCAAACACAAGTGTAACTTATAAACACATGTTCATACTTTTATTCCACAATCAGAGAGAAAGAAACAGAGAGAGAGTGCAGGACAGACAGACAGGTGACAGTCTCAGGTGTACACACTGCTACAAAACAGCACAAGAGAAGGAGGATTTAGTGTTTGTGTTGTGTTATTCAGCTTAACGAGTGAACCGTCAGCTCGTTCACATACACGTTAAAGTCCGTTTGGCTACACAACACCGAACAGAGGCAGCAATATAACATAGCTAACATTAACAGTGCAGTGAATCCTGCTTGTGCCGTCATATTCAGGACTGCAAACCGAGCAGCATCACTGACTTTCAGCTTGTTGTGTTTGTGGATATATGACTGACTTTAATAAAATCATCACATTCTCTGTAAGATTAAGGTCAACTACTGAACGGCATATATTTGAAAGGCTTTAAAACCAAGTAAACGCTGAAAGTACAAACATCGCTAATGTCTAGTGATGGGTCCTGCAACACTGACGCATGTATCAAGCTCACCTAGCGAAGCCTGTATCGGTGCGTGCGTCGCTTTAAGAAAAAGTCACGTGATCGATACAGCTACTGTATTGCTCATTGCCAACGCGCCAAACTGTGTTTAAAAAGTACCGCATCCGCATCTGCCAATGGAATGAGTTGCCACAAAAAAACCCACGAAATTACTCTCGCAAAGATTAAAAAATAAAACAAAACACACATCTCTCCATAACAAAATGGAGCCCGAAAGAAAAAGAAATGTTTCTGCTGTGTGGCATCATTTTGATCTTTTAACTGCAAATAAGGTAATAGTTTATCTGTCTTTGTTTCAGTGTAATCTATCAGAATAGGAAAAACAGCAATGTGAGTTGAAGTGTAAATTATTTATTTCATTTTATGCAGGTTAAATGTCGCATCTGTTCTGCGGTGCTTTCTTACACAAACAAAAGCACCTCCTCAATGTTTAGGCATTACAGAGAACCCAAACATGAAAATGAGACAAACACACCGAGAATGAACACAGGTCGGGCTATATTGACACTGAACAGCTTTATCATCATTTTTTTTTTTTTATTAATAATGTGTTTTATTATTTTGAAATCAAGCATCTAGGAAGACTGTTCTGGACCAGGCAGTCCTGAATTTTATTATAAGGGACTGCCAACCCCTTAGTATTGTGGAGAGTGTTGGAGAGAAACATTCCAAGATCAGAGGATCCTTTAACGTACTGGGGGAATAGGAAGACATCTTATCAGAACTTTTTCCACCTGGGTTTACAGTTTTTGTGTACCCCAGCTTCAGCTGTGCCTGTGAGTTTTCCAAAGCTGGGGAAATGGTGTCAAAAAACGCAATAGACTGAATGCAAAAACATTGGATAAACTTATTTTTCTGAATAGAATTTTATAATAAACTCTGAGTCAAATGGGTAATATTACATTCACAATACTTTCATTTTAATTTTCACTTAGTGTCATTCACAATATATTTTATAGATGTCTACAATATTTGAAATGTAAAAGATATAAAATGATTCCATGGAAAGTACCTTACAGTGTACAAGTATGACTAGGTCATTGAATCAGTGTCTGTTGTGAGTCTCAAGTAAGTTGCCTGCAATGATATTTAAGGTCCAGCAGGTGTCAGTATGGAGCAAAACAGCAACACTGTGTCGACACAGTATCGATACAGTTTGGGGAATGTGCTGAAACGCTTCACGAGGCCTCATCTACCCATCACTACTAATGTCACATAACTTTGCCGACATGTGGCCAACAGTAATGTTTTAATGTTCTCCATTATTCAACATTTGCACATAAATAAGTGACATGTTGTTCAGTACTTACTTTTAACACTTTACTCTAGTGATGGGACGTTCTGTATCGAGGCTTCGAAGCGTGTGTCGAGTAATGGAGGGGGCGTTTCCGCGAAGCGCGTATCGAGGCTTGCTTCATTTATGGGAGGAGCTGAAAATGATGACGTCCGAAGCCTCGCTGCCCGGCTGTACCACGTGACTGGTTCATGAAGCGGTTCGAACTTTTCCGCGAGCTATGACAGCGATATAAACCCCTCAGACTTCATTCAAAATTTGGGTGTTTGATGGAGAGTTGCGATTAGTGAGAGTTTGGAGACAGTTTGGAGAAAGTTTGGAGGTTTATGAGAGTGAGGAGAGAAAGTCAGGAGAGGATGGAGCCAGCTAAGAAGAGGAGGATGTCCTCCCCTGTGTGGGAACATTTTGATTTTATTCCTCCCAACAAGGTATGTACATTTCTACAGAAGATGTATTTTCATAATACTGATGGTGCAATACAATTTATGTTAAGCTGTCTTTACTTTTGTACAAGGTGAAGTGTTTGCTATGTGCCAGGGAGCTGGGATATAACAACAACACCTCATCCATGCTTAGGCACTACAGAGCTTTGCATGAGAATAAGGGGAACACTGATTGTGGAGCAAGACCAGGTGAGCCATCAAATGCCATGATAATATAGCATGCAGTAATGTTACTAAATGATATAACAATATTATACAACTGTAATCAATTACGTGTGTGATATTTATATTTGTGCTTTGTTTTTATTGTCTTTCCGCAGGAGAACAATCTCAAATAGATGAAGACCTGGTTAGCATGGTGATTGAAGACCCCCAGCCATTTAGCATTGTGGAGGACAAAGGATTTAAAAGATCTGTTAAATCATTAAATCCTAGCTATGTTCTCCCCACGAAAAAGGTCATAAAAGCAGTGAAAATCTAGTTTTTACAGAATAAAATGTGAACAGGCAGGACTGAGGCACAAAGCCTTAGTGTGTAGCTGTCCATACCTCAACGTTACGAAAGCACAACCACTGTCCACACCCCAACCACACCTCACCTCACAGTAAATGATCATTTCCATTTCAAGCATTTCCAAATAATCATTTTCCATACTGCCAGTATAAATATACACAGTATACTGCCATCACAACAATATACATGTTTTACACACTCCTTTTATTGCTGACATTTACAGGCTGTGTGCAAAATGCCAACTAATATTTTTACGTCCACTAGATGTCCTACTAGAGCAAATGAAGCTTCATGAAGCTTTGCGCTGGAGTGAACCAATTGGATGAAAAGCTTCAGTGCTTCATGAAGCTTCATCTGCCCATCACTACTTTACTCTTCGGCCGCTCCGCTTCTGCCGTCTGCGGCAAAATTATCCACGCCGACTGCCGCGCTATGAATTGTGGGATATGTTGGGCCACGAAATCTTCTTTCTTACATTTGTATTGGCGGTTGGCAAACAACTGAAAGGTGCATTACCGCCACCAACTGGTATGGAGTATGGTCTGGAACGACGCTCAAAAAACAAAACAAAAAAAACCCCCTCAAATCCTGCCAAACAGGTTCCCCTCTTTTAAAAACTGAAATAAGGCCTGATAACTTTTACTTCCCGATTCCTTTCACACCAAATCAACAAGATCCAGTTTGATTTTTAGGTTACTGAGATTTTGAATCAATTGTCTCCTCTCAACCTGATACCTCTGACACTGCAACATGACATGTTCTACAGTTTCCTCTACCCCACAGTAATCACATTTTCCGGTACTATGTTTCCCTATCATGAATAATGTATTATTCAAGCCAGTATGTCCAAATCTCAGTCTGGATATGATCACCTCCTCCCTCCTAGTCCGTCCTGCGTTTCTCATTCCTCCCACCCTCCTTTGAATTTTATACAACCATCGTCCCTTCCTTTCCTCCTCCCACTGCTTTTGCCATCTTGCTCTCATATCTTGCCTTACCATACTCCTTATCTCTGCTTGGCCAAAACTAACCGCCATGTCAACCACCCCATGTCTTACGGCCTCCTTTGCAACTGTGACTAATGTTCAACTGATCCAGATTAAATTCTGTTGCTTGTCTCCCCACAATCCATCCAAAGCTCTTCGTTTCCCTCCTTTCTTTCTCCCAGCAAGGTTTAAGTACTTCATGCGTTGGGTGATCCTGCCTGTGGCCCTGTAAATTAGCCCAATAATTAAGTATGAGCTGCTCCCTTCTCAGTCCTAATGGCATCTCTCCCATCTCCACCTCTAAAGCTGCTGTTGGAGTTGTTTTAAATGCACCTGTGCAAATTCGTAGTGCCTGATACTGAATATGGTCTAACTTTACCAGAGTTGTCTCTGCTGCTGAGTTATATGCTACACACCCATAATCCAACAGTGATCTGACCAACCCAGTGTATATGGCCCTCAAAGACTTCCTATCCACTCCCCAGTTCCTCCCAACTAAACACCTCATTATATTCAACACTTTTTTACATTTGTCCACCACCTTCTGAATATGTGCAGCCCATGTTAACCTTTCATCAAACCACAATCCAAGAAACTTAAATTTACTCACCCTTTCTAATTCTTGATCATACAACTTAAGCTTGACGTCCTTAACAACTCTCTTCCTTGTAAAAAACATCACCTTGGTTTTATCAACTGAAAATTTAAAACCCCACTTATAAGACCACTCTTCGACTCTTCTAATTGTTCCCTGCAGTTTCTTCACAATATACTCTATATTTTTCCCTCTCTTCCATATTGCTCCATCATCAGCAAAAAGTGAACATCCCACCCCTGCCTCTATATCATTAAACACATCATCTATCATCAAAGAAAATAACAAAGGGCTCACTATGCTCCCTTGAGGTGTACCATTTTCTACCAAAAACCTTTCAGAAAAAACCTTCCCAATCCTCACTTGAATATGTCGCCCCTTTAAAAAATCCATTATCCACCCGTACATCCTCCCCCTAATACCCAATTTACAGAGTTTAATCAGTAGGCCATCTCTCCACAGCATATCATAGGACTTTTCTATATCAAAAAACACCGCAACTACACTCTCACTGTTTGTTTGTGCTTTTCTAACTTCATGTTCCAAACATAAAACTGGATCCATAGTATTCCTCCCTCTTCTAAACCCACTTTGATATTTAGAGATAAATCCTCTAGTTTCCAAATAGTACGTCAATCTTTCAGTTATCATACGGTCCATCACTTTACAAACATGCGATGTTAATGCTATAGGTCTAAAATTTCCTGGATTTGTGACATCCTTTCCAGGTTTCCGTATGGGTACCACCACAGCTTCCTTCCAGCTTTGCGGCAGTTTCCCATCCTCCCAAACTCTATTATATAACTCTAACAAAAGATCTTTAGCTGACTCACTGAGTTGGTTTAACATGGTATAGCATACCTGATCTTTTCCCGGTGCTGATAATTTAGATTTCTGTAGTACTCGATGTAGTTCTGTCTTTGTAAAAAGGATATTTAATGAATCATCTGTATCCCCTACCAGGTCCATTAAGTCTCTATTCTCTGCAATTGTCATGTCTCTTCCTCGTCGCCCTTCCTCACCAACATTGCCTGAACTGTGGACTTTAACAAAAGTTTTTGCCAACACATTTGCTTTTTCCTCATCTGTTACTGCTATGATGTCTCCATCCCTCAGGATTGGATAATCACACTCCCTTTTCACACCATTCATCCTTCTAATCATTGACCAAATGTTCTGTATTCTTGTCTCCCTCCCCACTGAATTACAAAACCCCCTCCAGAAGTCCCTCTTTGCACTTTTAATGGTTCTTTTTACCTTAGCTTGCAATCTTTTATATTCAATGAAATTCTGAAAAACTGTGATTGTTCTTTAAAGTCTTAAATGCCCTATTTTGATATTTAATCACTTTATCACACTCCTGTGTCCACCATGGTACAATCTTCTTCTCCCCTCTACCGTCTTTCCTCTTCATCACCCTGCTGGCCGCCTCTAAAACTGCCTTACAAATAAAATAATTTAACTCATCCAACCCCACATTCATATCAATCTTTTGCATTTCTTGATCACTAACTAATCTAAATGTATCCCAATCAGCATCCCTAAAACACCACTGCTTCACCCCCCTTACGTCTCGTTTTGCTATACTGAACTCAATCATCGTCATTATAGGATAATGGTCACTGCCTACAGTTTCTCTTTCAGTACCTGCCATGAACAAATACCTGCCAGCGAGTCTGACACCAATGTAAGGTCAATTGCTGATTCTGCACCTGTTCTAACATCCACTCTCGTGCCACTTCCATCATTCAAACACACAAAAGTCTTCATCTCCATCAATTCCTCAATCACTGCACCATTCCGATCATTACCATTACCCCACAATGTGCTGTGTGCATTAAAATCGCCACACCAAATTACTTTTCCCTTTAAATATGTGTCAAGTTCATCCACCGATATATATCAGTTTATTAGCTGGATTGTAGTAATTAATCACTCTGAAACTTCCAGTCCCTCCCCAGACTTCAAGTATAATATATTCTAACTGTGTTCCCAAAGCTACAACTCTATATTGAATCCCTTGTGCCACAAATATTGCACACCCTCCTCCATTACCCTCCTTTCTATCTCTGCGAACACTACTATAACCTTTAATAACAAAATCTAAAGTAGGTTTGAGCCATGTCTCCTGAATACAGATTATGTCTGGTTTCTTTTTGCATTGTTTGACGAATCCGTTAAATTCTTGTCCATTTGCCATCAGACTTCTGGCGTTCCACTGTAAAATTATCATATTACACTCTCCTCTGGTCCTCCTGCCTTCCCCTCCCCTCCAAGTCTTTTATTGACAGTTTCCCAAGATATATCTTTAATGCCAAAAAACCTCTCTGCTCCTTTCACAACTATTTTAATTTTCTCTGTTTTGTGTTTCATCTGATCTGTACAATTTATGACATAGGCAATAAACAAAATCATCTTCTCCACTGTCAGTCCTGTACGAACTCCCTGTAGATGTATTACTTCTGACGTTGATGGTCGAAACTTTTCTGTCCCGTCCTTTGCCTTTTGTACCCTTTTGACAGCCTCAGCGTAACTTAAGTTGTGAGCTACTTTGACTTGCTCAACCTCCACAGCCTTCTTCCTTACTTCACACCCCCCATAACTCACCCTGTGCTGCCCCCCATAGTTACTGTACACTATCCCCACATTCGTCATATCGGTGTTCCCCTCCACACTTGGGGCACCTCTGTTTCCCTTTGCAAACTGCAGCGATGTGTCCGTATCTCTGGCATTTATAGCACCTGAGGGGTGGTGGCACATATGGCCTAACAGGAAAGCTCATGCAACCTATTTTAACTCTGTCCGGCAGGACTGCCTCCTGGAATTCCAATCGAACCGACAGGCTACTCACCCTCTCCCCATTAATCGTTTTTAGCAGTCTTTGTACTTTGCTGACCTCACCACCATTAATACATCGCTTGAGTTTCTCCAGGTCCTCTTCTACAGGGATACCCGTAATCACCCCCCCCCGTGTCACTTTGTTGTCTCTTAAGATCCTTTTGTCTCCTACAGTCTTCCTACAAATACTTTCAGCATTCAACACTTTATTTTTTTGTTCTTCTGTCTTAACCACTATCAGCAAGTTCCCATCTCTGAGAATTTTAGCCAGCTGAACATCTCCAAACTTCTTTTGCAATTCTCTAGACAACGCTATTGGGTTTAGTTGCACATCCTCATCTTCCTTCCTGAACTTTAGAATTATTTTGAATTCCTCCCTCATCGTTTTCCTCCGGACAACTCTGGAACCCTCCTCCGAACTGTTCTCCTCCAAGCTCCGTTTACTAGGGCGTACTTGCGTACTTGTGCGTACTTGCGTTCTCGTGTACTCGTGATACGTCATCAGTCGGAGACCAAGTACTGTTCCAATTCGAAGTACGCATCAAGCCGAGAACGCGAAAAAGTCCCGGATGTGTTCTCGCTCCGCCCGTTTTATCGAGCATGCATCGGTGTGGACTTGTGTGGACTTGGTACAGCTAAATATCCCAGAATGCATTTCGTCCAAAACTCAAACGCGGCAATGGCGGACGAGCGGGGCTAAAAACTTTTAAATATTACTCTTTCTGGGTCACAAAATAAACTTTTAAGTTATTTTCAAGCGAGAATGTAGCTGTGTAAACTTCAAATATCTGCTCGATTTATCAAGATATCATATATTTCCAAACGCGCTCCGACGTTTTCAGAGACGTCTGTGACCCGCCAGCTGCATAGCAGACAGCGAGGTCGAGGATTATTAGAGCCGGCGAGAACAGCGGACTCCCGGCACATCGTTTTCAACCCCCCCCCCCCGCGGTCTTTTCTCTACTCAGGTTAAAGAAACCCCAGCAGCTGTCTATCGTATTGAGTGTCCACTAAAATAAAAATAAAAGCGTTCTAACATCTCACCTGCTTGTTTTTATTAAGGTATGTACATGTACACTATTTTTATTAATAGAGATTTCACTACTGAGGTTAAAAATGATATATAAGTCACGTAGATCACTTCTAAATGTTAATGTTTGGTTTATTTCAGTGTTTTATTTGTTCCTGAGTAAACCGGTTTGGCTGTGATTAAAGTTAAGCTTCATAACATGTTACTCACAGTTAAATTAGGAGGGGACGGCAGTAAAAACTCCGGACCTGTGACATCATCAAGTACGCAGGTGTTCCAATTGTACAAATCGCGAGTCCGTGCTCGCGTTCTCGGCGAGTCCGTACTCCCGTGCGTTCTTGGCCAGTACATACTCGCCGAGAACGCGAGTACGTACTCACGTACTTGAGAATTGAGAAACGGCCCTAGTCTGTGTCCCAAATAAACTCGCCTCCTCTGTCCTGCTTCTCCCTCTTCCTGATCTTCTCCCGCCAGCAAACGGGGTCCAGTCACCAAAATCCATATCATCATCCTCACCCACCTGAGACGCCATTCCAGCCAGTCACATACCAGTTTATGCCCAACTGCCAAAGTCCGTGATCCAAATCCGTAGTCCAAAGTCCAAAAACTAAACGATTCACTTAAACCGTATGGAATGTACGCTTCTAGCTTGTCGACCGACCGCCATCCGCCTTGTGCATTCACACTCATCGGAACCTCGCCTCCACCCTCCAGTTACCCCCGAGCTGTTGAGCTACCTGGGCCACGAAGTCTACACCGCCAAGTCCTTAAAATTCAGGGAAATGAAGGACGCATTTGAGGGCCACATTTCGAGCAGCCTTTGAATCGGGACAGCCTTCGGCACGTCGCTGTGACGTAATCGGCCTTAAAATGCGGCCTTTAAGGCTGCAGACCCTGAATAGGGCTTTGGAGCGTGATGTCACTGGAGGTGGGCCACGCCCCCTTCCGCCATGACAGTAGGCTAGACACAGGATACAGCTTCAGCTATGGTTCGTACGTGTTGTGTTATCAGTTGCAGCGTTTGATCACACGATCGTGAAGGCAAGAAGCTGGATAATGGGCTCTCTTTTCATCGTTTTTCAACCTGGAGGCAACGTGAGGGATCCCATGTACCAATATTACTAAACAAAGACGTCAGGCTTGCATTGCAGCAGTGAGAGGAGCGGATCGAGTTCTGTGCAATCCTCAGCTTTTTGTTGGTTGGGTCTCTGCATCTTCTTTCCGGTGAGTTCTAAATTAATTCATATCACTATTAAAATGCTTTTAGTGTTATTTTCAATGTGCTGAGGTCATAGATAATGAGATAAAACATCCTAATGTGTGATGCTGCAGAACCACGTCATGTCATCATGTCGATTGAGTAGCTTATGATTTAGCATTATTGCAGGCAAACCAGCATATGAAATGGATGTAACAAATCCCGACTGGGCACCAACACTGCTCATGGGCCTCTAAAAACATACTAAATTGCTCTCATTGTACACTAATCCGCACATAACTTCCAGATGAATCACACACCTGTCATGTGCACTAATTTTATCTTACAGGCTTTTATGCAGCTGCAGAGTCTGAAGGTGTGCCCCGTGCAGAAGTAATCGATGAAGATCTGACAGAAGAACAACAACAAAATTACAATGTCATAGCTGTGGACAGCAGTTGTGTTGGACAAGTGGAGGTTGAGGTACCACCTGTAAATGTGGACAGTGGTGATCGGACAGACAGCATCACAGAAGCTAAAGGGCAGACGAAGCATTGTGTGTGCAATGAACAGGGCAGAGCAGAAATAAACACAACACTGCTTGATAAGATTGTTAAGGTTTGCTGTGTTTTGGTGAATATGTGCCCCAGTGTGGTTGTCAAACCAGCGCCAAATGAAACTTGCTCTTGTTGAGTATTCATAAAGCTGTTGTGTTGCATGTGTAGTTCATTGTAAATAATTGTACTTTGTGTGAAGTAGTTTCAATAAAACAGAAAAGAATAGTATACATGGTTTTTTTTTTTATTCTTGATCTTATCACATGTACTTAGCAAGTACATAAAAATGAAATGCAAACTATTTACATGGCAACACACAGCTGGCATCAATCTTGAACCACAAAATGAAACATTACAGGCTATTTAGAGCAGCACATTGTTTGGAGAAGTATTTCCCAACAAGTTCAGGAAGACACACTTTAAGAAAGAAGTCTTGTGCTTGCTTTAAACGTGATTCCCAGAAATCCACATCAGGGAAGATGCGTATGACAGAAGGTCTCTCTGTGTCCACACAACGAGGTCACAGTGCAGTTTCATTCAGTCGTTGTGAGTGCAGTACCTGAAACACACAAAAACCACTTTTAATAAAAGGTCTGTAATGAACCAAGGCTAATATAGATGGGTTGGCTGTACGTGCAAATCAAAAACTGTAACAAGGAAGTTGTTTAGAAAGTTATCATGTTCAAACCGACTTACCTTTGTCTTAACGACAACGTACAGTTGTCGCAGCGTGGAGGCATAAAGATGGACAAATCTTGCACCCAGCCGTTCGTGAATTGGATGTGGGCCTCCAGGGTAGGTCGTCTGGGTTTCCACTCCGCTTCCTTATTTCATACGGGTCCACATTACCGATGCACGCAATTTTTTGAAAGTACCGTCTCTTGGCGTCTGGGCGCAATCGGTCGCGATACAGCCCTTTGTCTGTGGAGTCAGCGCATACACAGCAAACCAGTTTAAGAATTATGCTTATTATTATTAATAAGAACCTTCAGACTCTGCAGCTGCATAATAAAAGCCTGTAAGATAAAATTAGTGCACATGACAGGTGTGTGATTCATCTGGAAGTTATGTGCGGATTAGTGTACAATGAGAGCAATTTAGTATGTTTTTAGAGGCCCATGAGCAGTGTTGGTGCCCAGTCGGGATTTGTTACATCCATTTCATATGCTGGTTTGCCTGCAATAATGCTAAATCATAAGCTACTCAGTCGACATGATGACATGACGTGGTTCTGCAGCATCACACATTAGCATGTTTTATCTCATTATCTATGACCTCAGCACATTGAAAATAACACTAAAAGCATTTTAATAGTGATATGAATTAATTTAGAACTCACCGGAAAGAAGATGCGGAGAACAAACCAACAAAAAGCTGGGGATTGCACAGAACTCGATCCGCTCGTCTCACCGCTGCAATGCAAGCCTGACGTCTTTGTTTAGTAATATCGGTACATGGGATCCCTCACGTTGCCTCCAGGATGGAAAACGATGAAAAGAGAGCCCATTATCCAGCTTCTTGCCTTCACGATCGTGTGATCAAACGTTGCAACTGATAACACAACACGTACGAACCATAGCTGAAGCTGAATCCTGTGTCTAGCCTACTGTCATGGCGGAAAGGGGGCGTGGCCCACCTCCAGTGACGTCAACTCCAAAGCCCTATTGGGATACAGCCAGAGTGTGAATACACAAGCACTTGTGAGCTAGGATTGGGGGCGGGGCTGAAAAAAAAGACTTGCTAAAAAAAAAACAGCTGCAAAAGTCTCAACACTGGTACAAGGCTGCCCCCTGGTGTAACGGCTTTCATTAGATAATCAAGATGACTAAGTATTTGTTGCTTTGGCTACTTCTAATTTAGTATATTTACCATACAATTTATTTTAATTTTTTTGTAATTTATTACAGTTTTTGTAATATTAATCCATCACTTTAGATATTATTATTATTAAAAATGGGTACTTTTGCTTTGTGTGTGAATTTAAATACCTTAGGTCAAGCATCCAAAGCTTTGGACATGTGTGGAGGAGGAATAGTGGATATGATGAAAAGAAAATGTTGAGAATGGCGCTGCCAGGCAGGAGGAAAAGAAAACGATCAGAGAAAAGGTTCATGGACGTAGTGTCCACGCTCATGACCCTGGTTTGGATAAGTGAAAAATACTAGGTGCAGGAGGTGGCTTTATCGCAGTTCATCGTTGACATGATCAGTAGGCACAGGGCTTCACCAAAAACTATACAATTTCTAACAAAATATTTGGATTTCCCTTTGCACAGCCACCTTGGTCCTGTCTTTTTATTTAATTTCTTTCTTTAGCTCATATTGTGCTAATATTATTGTTTTGGTTAGTTCTCTCTTTTCAACATTATTTTTTATTCGGCTTTTCTTCGATGTCTATTTTTAGTGTGTGTGTGTGTGTGTGTTGTTGGGATTTAGAGATTCTTTTATTGCTACCATATAATCTGTCTTATGATAAATGCATTAATAACATGTTCTACAGTATTATTTTATCAGTAATATTTCTTACAGGGTTCATATTGCATTGAATATATTTGTCATCACATTGACCTTTCTATTTACAGGTGTAGTTATGATCATTTTATACACATTGCATATCTGTGCTTGTTTAGAGTTGATGTTCTATCCAAGAGGGTTTTAAGCTTCACTGGTGAGAGTGTCCAGGTGATACATGTTGAGGGAAGATGAGAACATAGCAGATTAATTGCATGCATGCTTACAATACACATATTAATCTAGTAGCAGGCCTGAGCGAAGGCCCAAGTGTCTTCTGCTTCTTATTTGAGACCTGCGCCAATTCAGTCTACTTAGTGATTGAGGACGAGGGTCAATTATTAGCCCTTAGAGGCCCTGAAGCTTGAAGTTATTACCTTAAAAGGAAGGTGTTATCAAAAAGAGAAGTTATATGTCTGTTTATAGTTATTAGAGATGTACAAGATGTACCCTTGTCTGTTAACAATGACTGTACACAATGTATTTTTGACCTGTATTGACGTGTATGTGGGGGTGTGATCCTCTATGCTATAAAACCAGAACCCAGTGTATTTTTGTCAGAGCAAATAAGCCATATGCTGATGATTGTTCTCCGTTGTCAATAAACTCATCGTTTGATTGCACTTTTCTGGAGCCTCCGTCGTTTGTTGTCTGGTCTGCAGTTGATTGATCTCGCTTCAGTGTGTGTGTGTGTGTGTGTGTGTGTGTGTGTGGAGGGGGGTCATAGAAACGTTGTCTTTCAGAGCTCGTGCTTTTATTTTGAAGGCTCGTCTTTCAAACCGGAACAGACAGCAGAGGAAGTTTCCGCACATCAAAGCAACAGGAAAGCAAAGCCATAACGAAAGGTAGGAAACAAAAGGCATAAACAAACTGAGCTTCATTCTTTTACTCATAGTCGGTGTTTGTCGGTCTGTTACAGCCTTTAGACTCACTATGAAAAATGTGTTCCGCGTCTGTTTTGTTGTTAAACGTAAGGCTAACTTTATCAGTGCCACTGATAACTTGGCTCAGGAGTTTGGCGTTTGAGGTCCTTTGTAAACATGATAAAGATCAGTAAAGTCAAATGAAACCTGACTAATAAACTATGATTGGGTTAAAAATAAGGTATCACCCCTGTTGGAGTTTTTAAAAAGTTTTTAGGTCTTCTCCGGAGGGCCACGTTCAAATTGATTTTCTAAGTAAAGGGTCAAGCACCCTAGTGGTGAACTGAAACATGTTGCTAAATAATACAAAACTTTACGTGTCAGATCAATCTACAGTCAAAAGTTTGCCAGACAGTAAGAAACTGAAAATGTTTTCAGACGTACCAGTTTCTTATTGCATAGACCAGTGATGAAACACAAATCATTGTGCTGCAAATACAGGGTGTACTTCTGACCCAGCTGGAATATGCTCCAGCACCACCACGACCCTAAAATGGATAAGGACTTGCATCAGTATATGAAGAAAATCTTAGCCCACTATTTACTATTTATGAACGTTTGCATTGTCTTATGAGTGGAGTCTCCAATACTGGAAGTGCGTTAGATATGAGGTTGTTTTGGAGATTGTGTCATTCATTTTAAAACAGCATGGGGTTGACTGAATGGTTCGTTTTCTGCCTTTAGGCCGTATTCTGCCCTGTGTGTGATGTCTATGTAAGATTTGTCTTGCTGCAAAAGTATTCTACTGGAATAAACATTTTAAGCATCTGATTTGTATTTTCAAGCTAACATTTTACGCGCTGTCCCTCATGTACATTTTATATCATTCTTTATTTATACTTTATACTTAGTGTTCCTTGTTTTAAGTCCTCATAATTTGTAATAATGGTTGAGTTTGGTGTTTTAGGTCTTATTTGGACAGTTTTTTGCCAGTTGTAGTGGTGGTTGACTGACAGTTTTAACCTCTCAACTTATAACGTTAATGGTTTATTTTAGCTGTTTAACATATACTGCCCTGGGGCAGGATTATATCATTCTACAGCATAGTATACATTTTCATTTCCATGTAGATGATCCCAAGCTTTAGCCATCCATAAAGTTAGATGACACACAGTAATTAGCTAAACTGCAGGAAAGTCTTAAAGACTTGGATAACCTCCAATGTTCTGCTTCTAAATTCAAATAAAAACATTTCATCAATATTAATTATTTCTAACTATAAAACATTGATAACCATTACCTCCTACCTTGGATGTTTACGTTGAACACTAACAAAATTAGTTACTTTGTAGTTTGTAGCTGATGATTGATGATGGGCTATGTAAAGACTGCTAGAATATGTTGTAATTCAAAATCTTGCATATTAACATATTAAGCACACTAAACATCTATGAGCAAATCTAAGCATGTAACTGATTTTAAAAAAGATGGCACCCTGCCTTTGAAATGTCATAGACCCCACCTTTAGTACGAGGCAGCCTAAGTGCTGTCTTTAAGTAAGCAGGAAGCTGGATTTACACTATGATCATCTGACAACAGATGGAGGCTGTATTGACTTTAATCTATAATCCAGAAATAACCTAATATTTTACATTTACTGCTCAATAGTATTATCCAGATGTGCAATGGAAAAGAGTCGAGCATTGCACTTTTCACTCTGACTTTTACCCACTTTGTATTTATGTCTTGCAACTTTTTAAAGGATTTGTCTTTCTGTAATTTGGCCTGGGAGGGGGACACATGAGTTAGGGACTTCTTTTGCAGTCGTCATTTTCTGCTTGGGTGTTTTTGCTTGGTTTGTCTACTATTGAGTTTCCTGGCAGTTCAAACTTTTGGGCAAATTTGGCCTTGAGTAAGTGCATCACTGATAATCTGTAAGCATTTCTGTCACATATTAGGTACATGGACATTTTCCCAGAATGCCTGATAAGGTTTCTGCTGTTTCACAGTTTATCACTGTCTTTCACAACCTTGATTTCTGCAAAAATTTAAACAACAAAATGTTTAAAAACAACACATACAATGGTTTTCAAATCTCATTAACACATATGTGCTTCACAGGATACAGTCCTCAAATGCAGGTTAAAGCATGCTCATGAAAAGAAGGAGCCACTTGTAATGGGCTGAGGCAAAGTGGAAAAACTGTTCTGCGGTCAGATGAGTCAAATCTGAAATAGACAATTTGTCCTTCTGAATAAAGAAGACAAGGACAATCTGCCTTGTTATCAGAACTCAGTTCAAAAGCCTGACAGTATGGAAGTGCATTAGTGCCCATGGAATTGGCAGCTTGCACATCTGGAAAGGCACCATTGTCATCAAAGGCAGGTTTTGGAGAAACATGTTAAAAAAGAGGGGACGCTCACAGTGGTAAACTTCAAAATCAGTATCAGTATCACAGCTACCATAGGGCGTGTGGTAGCGTTCACCCTCGACAATTTGCCACAGGGCCAGAATAAAACCACTCAACCAAAAAACAATAAATAGAATAAATACACTCAGGCTCTGTTTGATTAAGCTCAACATACTGTCTCAGAAGAATCAGTGGGATCTGAAACTCAGTTTATTTGAACTGCATCAGTTTAATCCCATTGACCAGAAATGACAGCAAAACACGTTGTTTTTCAAAATAAAATAAAAAAATTAAAGAAAGCTGTATTTCTGGTATGTCACTAGTCTCTCTTCCTCATCTTCCCTCCTGTTTTTCTCTGTGAGTGTGATGGAGCAACACTGTGTTGGTATGTCATCTGACTGTAAATGTACAAATATTAATGGTATTAATGGTTTGCCCCACATATCCTCCTGAGAACCAGCCTATTAATTTATGAGTTGTTTTGTTTGCTTTGGTTGCATGTTTTCATGTGTGATAGCAGCAGGTAGCAGGAGAGTGTGGTTGCAATCTGACTTAAGGGGTCAGATCAGACAAAGAAAACCTCTTTTAAAGGGATGCACAGGATGTAGCAGACTGTTAACTTCTCACTGTGCTGTCTTCGCCCAGCTGTTTTAGACCTAGGTGCAGCTGCACGGTGTACTGACCGTGAAACAAAACTGAAAGAGGAATCTGGTGCAGTCCCTGCTTTCAGCATACCGTGCAGGATATCAAAAACTCAGGGCACGTCAAAACAACAAATTTCTATTACATGGGGGAAGCCAACGGCAAAGCAGCAGCAGTTTGAAGGTGTTTCACACCTGACAGACTAACACTTCTGTCTTTGTATGTTTGTGAGTTATAACTTTTTCTTAAATCTGGTGGAGTGACTGAAAAGCTCAGGTAACAATGCTTTGGTTTCTTTCTTGCTCACTCATTATGTTTTGTCTGAGAGCCATTATGTAAGATAGAACCAAAGCAACATCCTTCTAGCCTCTATTTGCAGAAACAAACAGAAACATAAGGTTTTGCTAATATCATTTCAATTCACCAGTCAAAGCTTAATGCACTCTGAGCTCAAATGAGAAGAGTGAAAATAAATTAGGAATAACACCAATACTTTGTTTGTAAGTAATGGTGTTTTTAAGATAATCTTGGGGCTTCTGTCATTTATTTTTCTGCTAATTTATTTGCCACATCATATTTTATAAACGCTCAGTTGATCAGCAAAGTTTAAATCAAGTCTGATATTGAGAGAGAAATAGGATAAATTTAATTTAACATTGGTATCGGGTAAGTGTTCGATATTGGCAGTAACTAACAGCCAAGGTATATATCATATTGGACAGGGAAAGGTTGCACTGGTGCATTTCCAGTGTTATATATTCAAGATTAAATCATACTGTTAAGTGTAAGAAGATAACACACACCAATAGAGTGTGAAAGAGACAATGCCGGTCTCTCTCTCCAATTTTTTTGTCTTGGTAGAGATCAATTCAATTTCAATTCAATTTTATTTATATAGCGCCAAATGACAACAACAGTCGCCTCAAGGCGTTTTATATTGTACAGTATATCCTATAGTAATAGATACAGAGAAAAACCCAACAGTCATATGACCCCCTATGAGCAAGCACTTTGGTGACAGTGGGAAGGAAAAACTCCCTTTTAACAGGAAGAAACCTCCGGCAGAACCAGGCTCAGGGAGGGGCGGTGCCATCTGCTGCGACCGGTTGGGGTGAGAGAAGGAAAACAGGATGAAAGACATGCTGTGGAAGAGAGACAGAGATTAATAAGAGGTACGATTCAATGCAGAGAGGTCTATTAACACATAGTGAGTGAGAAAGGTGACTGGAAAGGAAAAACTCAATGCATCATGGGAATCCCCCAGCAGGCTATGACTTTTGCAGCATAACTAAGGGAGGATTCAGGGTCACCTGGTCCAGCCCTAACTATATACTTTAGGAAAAAGGAAAGTTTTAAGCTTAATCTTGAAAGTAGAGATAGTGTCTGTCTCCCAAATCCAAACTGGAAGCTGGTTCCACAGAAGAGGGGCCTGAAAACTGAAGGCTCTCCCTCCCATTCTACTTTTAAATACTCTAGGAACAACAACTAAGCCTGCAGTACCAGAGCAAAGTGCTCTAATAGGGTGATATGGTACTACAAGGTCATTAAGATAAGATGGGACCTAATTATTTAAGACTTTGTATGTGAGGAGCAGGATTTTGAATTCAATTCTGGATTTAACAGGAAGCCAATGAAGGGAAGCCAAAACAGGAGAAATATGCTCTCTCTTTCTAGTCCCTGTCAGGACTCTTGCTGCAGCATTTTGGATTAGCTGAAGACTTTTCAGCAAGTTTTTAGGACACCCTGATAATAGTGAATTACAGTAGTCCAGCCTGGAAGTAATAAATGCATGAACTAGTTTTTCAGCGTCACTCTGAGACAGGATATTTCTAATTTTAGAGATGTTGCACAAATGGAAGAAAGCAGTCTTACATATTTGTTTAATATGTGCGTTGAAGGACATGTCCTGGTCAAAGATGACTCCAAGGTTCCTCACAGCATTACTGGAGGCCAAGGTAATGCCATCCAGAGTAAGAATCTGCTTAGATACCATATTTCTAAGATTTTCAGGGCCGAGTACAATAACCTCAGTTTTATCTGAATTAAGAAGCAGAAAGTTAGCGGCCATCCAGGTCTTTATGTCTTTAAGACATTCCTGCAGTTTAACTAATTGGTGTGTGTTATCTGGCTTCATGGATAGCTAGAGCTGGGTGTCATCTGCATAGCAGTGAAAATGTATGCTATGTCTTCTAATGATACTGCCTAAGGGAAGCATGTATAATGTAAACAGAATTGGTCCTAGCACTGAACCCTGTGGAACACCATAGTTGACCTTAGTGTGTGAAGAGGACTCTCCATTTACATGTACAAATTGGAGTCTATTAGATAGATATGATACAAACCACTGCAGCACAGTACCTGTAATACCTGCAGCACGTTCTAATCGCTCTAATAGAATATTATGATAGACCGTATTGAACGCTGCACTGAGGTCTAGCAGGACAAGCACAAATCACGCAGATGTTTCCAAGTTTCACACGATCCTTTTATTTCCCATTACTCTTATAGATGCATCTGGAGATCAGCACACTGCAGTCCTATTCTAAAGGCTGATCTAAAGAATTCCATGCAACAGTCATAACCTCTGATCTCCTCCCCCTACAGTAAAACACTCCCACATAGGAAAAACACTGGTACAGTGGCCAGGGGTGCTGACACCCTGACCCCCATCTCCTTTTAAGATAGTGTGCGTTTGCCCTTTGTCTGCCCCTCACCCTAAGTAACTCTTGCTTCCCGCCCTGCCCTGGGGGTGGGGGTTGATTGCCCTCCTGCCTTGCACCCCAATTCTTTGTTCCCATTCCAGGCCTGTATTCTTACCCCCATTAACCACCATAATATACCCCCCCCCCCCCCTTTATGTTTCACTAAAGGCCTTTTCCACAGCGGGCGATTTGGCTTGTCACTGTGGAAAATGCACAGGTGTTAGTGTTGTAGAAGAATTTCTTTTATGTATGTATTATTCACATTCTCCAAAGGTCTCAACGTCTAACACATTCATGCCATTGAACAGCCGGGTGATTGTATCTCAGGAAGTTGGAGGAAAAGCAGACAATTCTAAAGGTAGTGGAGCCTTTTGTCTCTTCAACCACTGTAAGAGATAGTGATAGAGATAGTGTGGAGACCAAAGGTGTGAAAACAGCTGTGTACTGCCTTTTGTTTCTGTAGGAAGTATTTAAACTCAGGGCCATTCTGGGCTCAAGCAGAGACTCTGCCAATCGACTGCCCAGCAATGTTGGCTTCTCTGACCAAGCTTGGGTTTTTGTTCTTTTTTGATTAAAGAATATTAGCTACTGCTCCCCATTTGTCTGCAGGCTTTATTAAATGGAAACTTCCACAACAGTGTAAGCGCCTCTGGTCTGTTCAGGTGGTGTGTTCAGAAAACTTTTTTCTTGGCAGCCATTTTTATTTCCCATGAAATGAAACTACTAAAGGAATTAAGAGTGTCTCATTGTGGGAGATGATCCTGTTATATCTCAGAAGTCAGGTGGTGTTGATGTGTGCACTTGGTGTAGGAAATGAATTAATATTCAGGGTTGCATAATCCAGATTAGGCAACATAGAAAAAAATGTCACGGTTGTTCAGGTTATCTTATCCTCAGACAATGTAGCTGTAAGTGGAAAACTTATTTATTTTTTAAATAACTTCCTTTCTTGGCATCTGAAATGGGATGTCTTTTATTCATCTTGCCACATTACATTATGTTTTGTTTCCAAGGAGCCAGACTGTATTAACACTTTTAAGTGCTTTTAAGCAATAGTTTTCCACACTTTCTGAAGGTCTTTCAAAGTTTTGCTTTGGACATTGGCTTCTTTCACACTCATTTTCAGTCCAGTCTTTGTACCTGACCATTTTCAGAGGTGTTTTAAACATTTGCTAAGTCACTTAAGACTGATCTATGAATTATTCACGCATGAAAAAAATTCACACATAACAGACAGGTTAAAAGACCCATTTTAAAATAGGAACTTTTTCACAAAAATATATTTATAATTTCTTTACAATCTGGAAAAAACAAACAAAGCTAAAGATAAAACTGTTTCCAGATATAAAATTGTGTTTTTGCACCAATAAGGTAATTCCCAAAGAGCTTTTAGCTGAACACTTGCCATACTCTGACAATGTATACAGTAGAGCAGGGCGATATGGCCAAAAATATTTATCACGATATATATTTGAAAATTTGCGATAATGATATAACTGACGATATAATTGATGCGAAACAAAATACAACTCCACAACTTTACTAGTGCAAAAAAACACCATCCATTTATTTTCACTTAAACAAGCAGCTGTTTTTTTTTATGTGCATTAAAGCTATATAAAAACTTAACAGTGCAAATGCAAATTCCTTGCTAAAGGTTTAACTAAAAGGCATTTCCAGTAGAAATGGGCTGACATATCCTGAGCATAACCATGTATAATATCCACTGAAGTTAAAAAGAGGTGCTTTGCAACATTATACTGCAGTGCGCCAAATAAAAAAGTCAAATACATATTTTTCGGACCATAAGGGGCACGGGATTATAAGACACATTAAGCGAAACAAAGCAGTCAGATAAATCAAACTTTATTCAACTCATTCTTCTTGCTTCCTCCACTTCTGTACAATTGATTCATTAATGCTGTATTCTATCACAGCTGCTCTATTCCCATATTGTTGCAGTATATTAATGACTAACCTCGTATTGTGGATGGATTATCTCAGTTGTTCTCCTGACTGAAGTTTGGTCCGTTTACAGCATCCTGCTATGCGATTGCACTTGTCTCTAACCATCAGGAAACTTCTCGTTAACTTTTATTGAGTGGAAAAGTGTTAGCGTTCATCCTCCAGCTTCACTGTTTATGTTATGCTAACATAGCTGTGTCGCTAGCGATCACGTAGCACATCATTATAAACCAGCTAGCCCAACTTCAGTAACCTTACAAACGTCACTGCTGTGTAGCTTTCTGTCCTCGTTTGTGTTGGAAGTGATAGCAGAGCTGTACGTTTGAATTTTTTCAGAAATCTCTCAGTCAGAATATGCTATATCATGCTTAGGTAACTAGCGAAACTAGCGAGCTAACTTCCGCTAGCTTCCTGCTAACTTCTAACTCCGTTAAATGTAATAAATTCTGTTTTCATGGGTGCCTGGATCTTAAACTTCATAGTTACACCTGGTAAAGCAGCAATGCTGATCATTTTATTAAAGATGAAAGAATTTAGACCGTTTTTAACTCTTAGTGATGCTGCAGTGTTTGTTTGACTTTGGGACCTGAAAAGGAGGGAGTTTAGGACCCAGATTACTCCCAGGTTTACGAGCACCTTAGTCCGACAAATACGGCAATAACGACGGCCACTTGCATGTTCTACAAAAAACTGTGCTTTGTTGTGTATCTGACGGACAAACACCAAACCAGTTCCACATCACTGAAGTGGCACCATTTTTACAAACTAATTCTGGTTCATCCTTTCACTCAACAATCGGCCATGTGCGTATGAAAACAAAGGCACTGCGCATGCGCATTTGAGCCATATTCTATCGCGATATTTCATTTTCCTATCGTTGCCAAACATTATACCGGTATTACCGTGAACGGTATAATATGGCCCAGCCCTAGTATACAGTGTGTCCTTAAAAATTTTAGGAAAGTGGGAAACTTACAAACTAAAAACTAGGAAAACACATCTGACACAGGACCTAAGAGATACATCTGGAACTTCAGCTGATCTATCTACTGCTTACTAAAGCCTCATCAGAAATGGTCTCAGGGGAAGGGTGACTGTCAGGATGCCAAATGCGGAAATGGGGAGGAAAGGCTGAGGTATGCCAGATTACACAAGAACTGGACTGGAAGTCAGTTGCAGTGAGTCTTATGGAGTGGTGAATCCAAACTTGAAATTTTTTTGTTCAGCCCGTCATCAATGTATACACAGGAGATCACGAGAGAGGTATAACAGTCGTCTACAGTCGTTTACAGCTATCTGTAAAACACGGTGGAGGTTTTCACGTGGTTTGCGACTGCATTTCAGCCAGTGGTCATACTCAATATTGACAATTAAATAAACCCTGTGTTTGCCTTATTCTGTATTTTCATGTATGTTTATATTTTATTCAATAAATATCTGTATGCAATTTCCAATTTTTCTTGTGACAAATTGAGAATAGAACAGTAAAATTAGCTGCTTGGTTTTGGATCACAGCTGATCCTTGTTCTGCTTCAGAAAAGTAAACCGGTCTTGCATCTGCTGATTTGAGTGCAGTTAGAACTTAAAGATCTCCCCAGAAAGGAAATGCCTCTCTAGCTGCAGTCCAAAAGGTCAAGTTGGAGTCTGTCTAGTCGTAAGATGAGATCTTCCCTGTGAACGCAACTGCACAATATTGAGGATTTCCACAACCAGTTGCCAGAGATGGTAGAGGCCAAGGCTAGCTGGTTAAAGCTTTTAGAATAAGAGAGGGGTTTGTCCACTAGTAAAGTGATCATAATTAGCATTGTCCTTTCTTACAGATAGAAATTCAAATACTTTGTCAGACATACTTAGGTGGGTCTCATTGAAAGAAAGACTAAATAAATGTATTCTCTATGCCATATGATCTTCTTTCTTCTCTTCACCTATCATTTTATGCTTTTGCCTGCTTTGCTTTCTTTCTGTATTTTTTTTTTTTACTAGAAAAGACCCTGACATGATATTGATGACATAATTTCTATCTGACAGGGCTGAGCAAATCAGGACAAGACCATGCAGATGATGAATTCCATCGATCCAAGAAACTGACGCCCACACCAGTTCAATAACACCATTTTCCACTTTTAATTTTTCAACTTTTTGTTATTTTTGAGGGATAGTATCTCTTCTTCTGCTCCAGGGCCTCAACCAAGGCCAGAACACTGAGAGCTTCCAGGGATCTCACTAGTGATTGAGGAGAAGTTACCTTGGAGTTGACTCTTTTGAACGTCCACCTTGCACTGATATAGATAAATAGCACTCTTGTAGTTGCCTGCTGACCTACCACCTTACCAACAATATTCAGCACGTCATCTCCATGTTTAACTGCAGCATCCTCCTTCCTGACTACCTCAGCCATACATAACCTTCTGGAGGGTGATAAGATCATGTCCCATCCCCTGGATAACACCCATGCCTCTGGGAACCGAAGTTCCAACCATGGGCAGTATGGACTACCGGATGTACATGCAAGTGGGGACCCTAACAGGTCTATGACTCTGGCTGACTCTCAGGACAGTCATTTTACTAGCACGCCTAGAGATGAGTTTCATTCTTCAATCACTGAAACAAACAATCCAGTGTCTTCACTCTCTCAGAGACTCTCTGATGTTGATAGTGGCATGGACCGGTTGCCAAACTACAAAAGTGAAATTGAGGATTCTTCTTCTAAATTCCATGCATCACCAGCTTCTTATAGAAATAAAAGCAGTCATGACAGTAGATTTGCTGCTCTGAGTGAAGGAGAATGTCATATCCAATCCATTCCAGGTTTAGGTGATTATGACTCTCAACTGCCTGACAGACCTGTGGCTGTGTCAGAGTCCAGGTACCCTCAGTACACATCAGAAGAAGCTGCTAACATCCTTTTGCATTTTGGACTTGAAAAAGAAGACTTGGAATATCTGATTTCTTACCCCGAAGACCAGATCACCCCTAGCAACCTGCCTTTTATCTTACAACAAATACGCAATCAAAGGGGTACAAATGCAGTTCAATCAGAACCAAATCCAGATCTTCAGCCAACCACCAGTATGAGTAGAAGGGACAGGTTAAATACAAAAACAGGAGAAGAGATGTGGCAGGATGAAATGTCACCTACTGTTCAACCAAGTAAAGTGATTGACTATGGACACACTGCCAAATATACTGTAGATGAGATTGGGAAGAGCACTGACAAGAGAGCTAGCAATGGTGGGAGTAGAAGTGTGTTGATGATGGACTGTTATGAGAGTAGCAGCCACAATAGAGAACCACTCCAAAGAAGTATGATAGAAGGGAAAACCAGTGCGATGGTTTCACCATGTGACCTGCAGGATACTGTTTCCAGTCTGAGCTCAGTCCAAATCTGTGTGACTTCTCAAGGCAGTAATGCAGCTCAACAGATCCAACCAAGCCGGTCTTCTCAAGAAATCATCAGCTCTTTTTCTCCATCGAAGAAGGACACAGACTCAAGATTTCCTAAGATGTCTGAGGTCTCCAGGCTAGTTCTCTTTAAAGAACCAGAGACATATCAGCAGTCAGCCTTAAAAACTCAGCCACCTCTAAGTGTGGTCTGTGTTGTGCATCCCAATAATGATTACATTCACACCAAGGAAGAGAGTACAACTCAAGAACAAGACTCTAAGGTTGCTGAACCGATGAACAAGAAGCAGCATAAGTGGACACAACAACAGCTAAGAAGGCAGAGTAAACAGATCATGAATGCTGCTGCAAAACCAGTTTCTCAACTTTCTTCCCCCCGAAGCACCATAACTATTCCATCTTCCAATAAGCAGTGCTTGGCAAACAGGGAGCTTTCAAAGGCTCTCCCAACAAGGGCCATGAAGCAAGACTATGCTGCAGCCACACCAAAAATCTTTCCACATACCTGTTCTCTGTGTTTACAACAATGTGCTCATATGAAGGTGGGTGGAAGAGTATACTCTGTTTGCCCTTGTTTAGGAGGACAAGTTTTTTTAAGATTAGGTTATTTTGATTGAGTTTTAATTTCATCTTCTTTTCATTTGGAAGAACTGATGGCTATTTGTTGAAAAAAATCTATAAATGGTACTTTCAGTTGATTTTAAACATTGCTTCACTGAATCAGTAATATTGACAAAAGTATTCCAGTAAGGTGTGCACCACAAGCTGTAAGCTGTGTACCCGTTAACAAAAACAATATGAAATTTTGTACCAATATAAGGATAGGAACAGCTCATGATCCAAAGAATGTCACATTTGACAAACATTGTAGAGGAATTGTGTGGCTACCGGTAGAACGAGGAGAATAGTCTCAGTGACTGCTGATTGAGGTAGCAGATGAATTAATTGTACAGTGCTGTACTCCCCGCTCAATTTTTAGCCAAATCAATACTATAACAAAGTGGCAATAAGACAGAACTTTTCTGCTACCAGTTTGTGTGTGAATGGGGTCGAATTAGCAATTATATGCCATCTCATTGTAGTAATATGCCAATCAACTGAGATAAATGATAGAAAAACGCAAATCTGTTGCTGTCTATATAAACTGAAATGTACATAAACCTGAATTTACATTAAGAGTTCAGCCAGAACCTCATAATTCTGAAACAGATGTTTCCTCCACAAACAGATGTAGTTGCTGCAGGGTGGCAATGTAACTCCAAGTCATATAGGGAACAGCTTTTATGTAGGACTATAACTAGAACCGTTTCCCAACCTTACTGCAAAGAAATGAGTCACAGGCAATTTGTGATCATGGGTCAGTCAGGATATTGCACACTCAACCTCTGGGAAACCAACTACTTGGACCAAAAAAATAAATAAATTAAAATCAGTGCAATCACTGGATGGCCAGCAGTGTTTTTTTTTCTCCCCTGCTATTTTTACTACTGCATTTTAGTATTCATTTTAGTATGACTGAGCTATAAAGGACTTGAGGCCACAGTTGTGTTTATTTGTGTTTTCAGATGGTAACTGAACTTAAGGCTGGGGGCATTAAAACTGATAACACTACATTTTTTCCTGTTTTCTGTGTCTTAGAATTGGATCTTACACCAGAATACCAGCATTCATACTGAAAACCGCAAACTCCTCCGGATACAGTCAGTCTTTCTTCCTTTTAACTACAAATTTTAAAGATCTTTGTCCTTTTTTTGATTGATTAGTGAAAATCACAGTTTTGTCCAGACCTTGTGGGGTAGACTCGACAGAAACCTCCTGATGTAATTTTATTTTACTATTTCTAGGGTGTGCTATATGTTCCATACCTTAGGTCCTCTAAAGCAGTTTATTTGACAGAATATGAGCCACCCAAAAACATTGTTGATAATCTTTAAGGGTTAATTAGTTCTTTCAGAAGCCATTCTTTAGGATTCTGTAGTTGCTTTTGGTTTTTAATAGTTGCTGTTTTAAATAGCTTTTCTAAATTTCATTTTCATCCCACAGGTACCCAGAGTGGGATGGTAGTGTAGTACCATTGTCAAGGTAACAATATTTGTCATCAGGCAAAAACCAATCACAGAAGCTTTGCAGCATTTCCTTTTTATTTGTTTACCCGTTCATTTCTTTATTAATATCCTTTAGTGATGTAGGCACAGAAAACAATCCCACGCCTTCCACATCTGCTGAAACTTCTCAGCATCGTCATCAGAAAACCAGACATGAGAGTTCTCGCTCTCGCTCACACAGCCCACGCCAAAGGCATGGCTCAAATGGAAGAAGGGCTAGCCCTAGTAGCTATTCTTCTTCTCATTCACACAGCCCTCACAAACACCACCACAGCTCTGAGGGTAGAAGAGAGAAAATCAAGAGTGGATCACGATCCCCACACAGCTCCAGACATACTCACAGGTACTCACTAGTTGTAGACAAACATTAATAACAGCATTTTTATATGTCAGAAATATTGCTAATATCGCTTTCAGCCGTTTTGTCATTTTTAGAAATTTTGAATTTGATTTGTCCTTCCAGCTCACCACGTTATAAAAACCCCAACTCCTACCGTAATCAGTCAGACCTGAGGAGCCATGAGCAACGGTCTGACCCGAGGAGAAGAGATGAAAAACTTAGCAGAGGCCTTAAAAGACGGCCATCAATGGAGAGGTCATCCCCTCAACTAAAGAAACTGAAAAGTACAATGAAGCTGCAGGACACTCCAGGTCTGATAAATTACAAACATTTTGTATCTTATAAGTTAACCAAGTGCACAGGTTGGTTATTCTGTGGTTAATTTTCACTCGCCAAACACAAATATATTACTAGTTTGTACTGTAAAAGATAGAGGAAGCCAGCCTCAGCCAGAGATCTTTTGTGTTTTCTTTAAAATTGACTTAACACAAGTGATTTATTGTTATTGTTTTCAATCAAGTGTTCTCTGTAGCTCTGTATTTAATCATATTGGACACCTCCCTTGTAGTGTGCAGTGAAAGGCTGTTTTTTCTGCCATCGTTGTCCCTGCAGATGTTCAGTGTTTGCCCGAACAGCCTGACTCAGAGATGGTGGTGAAAAATTTGGCTCCTGTCCTACTGGCTGAGCCATTATCAACTGCTGCCCCTTCATTGTCATCCTCCCGTCCAGCAAGGCGGGAATTGACTTCCAAGTCCTCTGAAGCTAAACCTATCTTCCAGAAGAGATTGGCAATTTTCTCTGCAAAGCCTAAGGTTGGTGTGTTTGTTTGGTTATAGACAATTAATGTATGGTAAATTTGTTTATGTGAGTCACTGCTCGATGCCTTGATCAGTGACAAAAATGTGTCAGGAATTGCTGCTGATTTTGTAAAGGCTGGACACCGATGTGTTCATCTACAACAAATAATATATTTAAAAAACAGCTGGATTCATCCTGTCATGATCACATCTATATTTGGCGTAACTTTGTCTTTCTTCTGTTTTGTTTTGTTTTGTTTTGTTTTGTTTTGTTTTCATAGTGTGATAAACCTTTACCTCCAACCATGGTGAGGCTGGAAGGGATTTATGATTCAATTTCATACAATGATGTGGTTGCTGCTGTGGGGTTTTTTGGAAAAACCAAGTCAGTTCTATTGTTGAGGACCAAACTGCAGGTATGTACAGTTAGAGTAAAAAGAGTGTGTATGTCTTTTTGCTGTAATAGTGTACCATTTCATCTTTCCGCATCAGCAATAATAAAGTGTGTGATAGGTATCAAAGTTTAATTACGTGGGAAGTGGTGGAGCATGGAAAGAGGAAGAAACGAACTAAATGATAAATTTGCAATTGCTTTTATACTGATATTGGAGATGATGGAGTGCCCTTCTACTTTGCTTTTGTTTTGCTACTTGGCATAAAATTTTTATCCTAAACATCTTTGCACTGACATCATTAACAAGGAACTGCTGTTTGGTCTAGAGTGTGCTGAGCAGTCAGTATTCTTAATGAAGCTGGTTAATGACTTGCATGTATAAATCCCAATCAGAATTTAAGGGCCATCTTGAAGTTGTCGAATCTGTTTCAGAATGTGTCAAACAAAACGTTATAGATATTAAAGGTAAAGTTACTTCTACAGGTAATTACTAAAGGGTTAAATTTTCTGTGTTGGAGTATCGTTTCCTGCTCTGGATCAACATGTGCAAGTTACTGTTGCAGGGCTAAAACAGCACTTCAGTAACTCACTGGACGTGGCTTTGAAAGGCTTGAGACTTTAGAAAGAAAGTGAATAAATGTAACAATGCCTAATTCTAACTAAAGAAAGCAGGCTTCCAAAGACCTTTTAAATTTAGGAATTTGTTAGTGAATACGTTGTGAGCTGATGTTTTAATAATTGTAGTGAGCAATCATCTTGGATGTTTATATATAGGCGGTCGTGTGCTTTGAGAAGGAGGAAGATGCTGAAAAATTGAGAAAAATAAAGAACCTCAGTGTGAAAGGAGTGCAAGTCGCTGTTGTGAAAGGAAAGGTATTTAACCTCTTCTATCTTTATTTGTCTTTAATTTGAGAGTATGCACAATCAGTAATCAGAGTAATCCAAAATAATTTTTTTTTTTTTTTTTTTTAAGGATGCTGTTTCTAAGAGACCTCTTCTAACTTGTACAACAGAACAAAAGAAGCGCCCTCAGCAGTAAGACATGCTTCACATGTACTCTTTCATGTACTTTTCCCCCATAATTATAAATATTCATTTATACCAGCAGCATTGTGTCCTCTGTGAGAGGGAAAAAAATTAATTTGTTTGATTCAATATAATTAGAATTTGCTGTAGTTGCCGTACCTCCTTTATAAGTTGTACCTTATTGCAATCAATATTTAGTCCAAAAGTGCTTAAAGTTTCTTTTAATCACAGGAAGGAATCAGTATTATTAACTTAGATCACAGTTTGTTTAGCATAAACTCTGCAGGCATAAGAAGTCTTTAAAAATTACAAATCAGACCTCAGCCCTAACAGCACCAGATGGCTGCTCTTCACTGAGCCTGGTTCTGTTGAAGGTTTCTTCTTGTTAAAAGGAAGTTCTTCCTTCCCACTGTTGTCAAAGTGTTTTTTTCATTGGCGGGCCATCCAATAGTTGGGGATTTCTTTATTGTTAACTCTGCCTTTTAGATGTGGCTCCTTTCCACTTCATACACTTCCCCAAAGTTAAATTTAGGTTTTAATTGTTACTTTTTAAAACACCGGAGTAGTGAAGCAGCATGCATCGCAGAGGCACAAAAGCAAGTGGACTGAATGGGACTTCCACTTAGTAATCTGAAATCAGCAGTCCATACACACCTAACAAACAAATTTAAATCAGGTATACTTTATTTTATGTGCTGATTCCCAGAAATGTTTGATCGCAAATCATATGTTTGGATATAAAGCCTTACAAAGGAAGGACTGTCTGACAGAGTTGACCATATCATTCAAAACGTTTCCTTGTATTTCTCTATTTTTGTCTCATTTCATTCCATTTACATTTTTCCTTCACAGGCAATCTTCCAAGTTTGGTATAATTGCACCTCAAACCACTGAATCCACTTCCACAGGAAGGATTACCTCTCTGTTGGTCTCATTTTCTTTAGAAAATACGTCATCAAGGCAGATACTGAAAACAGCAGAAAACAGTAATGTGCCTGCAATAAGACGAGTGGAGTTGGTTGAGGCAAAAGAAGCAGCTTCAAAACTTCCATTCAGATGTTCAGAGAATTCAGAAATTCTGCCTCACAATGGTGGCTCTGAAAAAACAGCTGAGTCCAGTGAATGTGAATGTGAAACCAGTGCTATTGAATCTGTGGTTGCACCTATTGAGTCAGGCCAGGTGGAAACATTTACAAACACGAACGTTACTGAACCAAATAAAGTCACAGAAACCATCTCTCAGCTAAGCTGGTGCTCATTGGTGGCTTCTGAAGCAGAAACAGGCTCGATTACGGCAGCCCAAGAATCTGCAGTGGTATCTGACGACAAACACAAGGTTGGTGCAACAACAAGTTTAACATCTAATGAGATGATGCAGCAGGAGGATTTCACCAAAGCCAATGTTGAGGCAAAAGACACAGAACCACTGAAGTCTGGAAGTACAGGAGACTCCACTGTTACCTCCCTGACTGTTGGAGAGAAGCTGGACGAAATGTACACAAAGTTCACTTCAGGTTGTTCAGGTTTTAGGAAAGCACTAAGACCAAATGTAAGTTTTCTCTCAAACACTTACTTTCATCACTAAGTTTCAAACATGTGCTCCCATTTTACAAATATGTTAGGAGTTGCATCTCGTTCTTTAATACATTGGTTCAATCACATTCACTCTCATCATTCTTAGATGACACTCAAAGAAAATACCCCAAATAGTGTGAAGTGTAGTAATATACAGGTTATCAACAGGTTTTTAAAGACCTTACAACTTATTATGGGTTATTATTATGGTTATTATTATGGGACTTATCATGGCATTATGGGCTTTTGAAAGAAGTTAAGAGTTATCAGGTTTCTCAAATGAGATCATTTGGACAGCCTAAGAGTTGTCCGCCATATTGGATATGATATAACCACTGAGCACAGACAGTATAAAACATGCTCACAAGGGAAATTTGTTCCACTACTACTTTGTGAGTGGTCCCTGGTGAAATCAGCTGCAATCGGTCTGCTGACTCAAAACCTCTTTACAGTTTCACTATTGGTAGCAGATTGGTGCAGTTTGGATGACAGATAGCAGCTTGTTTGCAAGCACTTGCTAACTACTAACAGAGTAGTAATAAAACCTAAGAAATTGGAAAGCAAACAATCACCCAATTCTGCGTTTTCTATCCAAAATCTGGGAAACTGACAACCTGCTAATATCAAAAGCTGAAGTCTAGAGTCTAATGCATTACCCCTACATTGTCATACATCAATAAGGCTGACGCCACTGGATGTTTCAGCACCATCAAACCTTAAGCACTGTAATTACTGCCAGTTGCACTGTAGATAACGTTAATACTGAGCTTTTTTTTTTTTGTCAATTCATCCACCTGTGTTCCAGTTAAATGAAAACAGGTGTCATTTAATTAGTATTATGCTTAAATATTTTATAGTCCTCTTAACAATTGCGTTATGAAAGGTTCATTGTCTTCTAGAGAGATAGATTTAGATTCACAGACTGACATAGACAGTCTTGTCCAGTACAATCTACCTTATGTAGCTTACATTACGCAGGTAAATTCCAAGTTGGTCCCAGGGAGTAACACTCCTTTGACCTTTGAGACACTATTATATCTTTGCAGATGGTTTTTGTAGCACTGGTCACCTCTGTTGTGAAACCTAAAAGCGTTTCCATCCTCTACTCATTACTGCAAACACATTACTCTCATTACACCTACCCCAACTTTATGGTCTACATAATTACGTCACAATATCCCTTCATTACTTACGCAATACGGAGATGGAAAACAACATAAGAACATAACACAGTAAACAATGAAGAGTGTACAAGTAATGTAAAGCTTTTACAAATGGGAGTGATGATTTTTTTTAAACAGACCTGGATTTATATGTATTTTTGTACTAATGTAAAAAATTTTAATATGTCAACTTTTTTAATCTAAAAATCTAAAATCACCCAAACCATCATTTTTTTCCAGTTTACAAATAAAGTGTTGTTAATCACCTACCTGCCAAAATATGATGAATATGCTGACTGCTACACAGAAGAGGAAGTTGCCAATCTACTCATCCCATTCGGATTTCAATATTTGGACGAAAACATCTACATTAGTCCTAAGATGCGCATGGTAGGCACCAGGTTTATTAATGCTCTGCATATACAGACATTCGACAAGTTCTCACAGGACTCTATGGAATCCTTTCATATATGAAGTAAACCCTATGATTTAGCAGAAATAACCTAAAGTAGTTACTTTCTCTATGACTATCAGTCTCTCACATTGTTTTGGAAGAATTTTGGCCCACTCTTATTTACAACCTTAATACAGTTCATAGAAATTTCATTTATGCACAGCTCTCTTAGAGTCCCTCCACAGCATTTCGATCCGATTAAGGTCTGGGCATTGGCACTGTCATTGCAATACCTTAAGTCTTTTCTTTTCTTTACTTCTACCTGTAAAATCTTTATAAACTTTTACTTTATAGAAATGCTCACACTTAGTGATATGATTTAATCGAACACTTTTGTTTAGCAGCACCTGAGTGCTACTTGTACTCTTAATTCCTATAAAAGCACCAAGGGTTTACTTAGTTTTTCATAGGACTTGGTAAACTTTCTTTTTTACTTTCACTTCTTTTGGCTGTATCTCTCCTTGTTCCTTTATCAGAGTTTGTAGCTGATTAGAATACTAATTAATGTGTTTTCTAAATTTTCCTTTCAGGCCTTTGTGCTCATGCCTACTGTGCAAGACATGCAAAACATCATCAGAGCCACAAAGAAGATCAGCTTTGTTCTCAATAAGTCTGCACTTCATTTGAAGCCCTTGAACTACGCCCTTCCAATGAATCCAGTAAGCAGAAGTGTAAAATACTGCTGATTATTATTACGACATTTAAAAATGTAATTTTAAAACAAAGCATTTATATAAATTATCCGTGACCTTCATCCCATGGTTCGGTTCTATGGTTCTTATTTAAAGGAAGTAAGACTGAAAATAATTTTATATCTGTTTTTCAAAGCATTGAGCAGAATCAAATTTCATTAACAAATGTATGGTGTTTATCAGTAGAACTAGGCCAATGGTGTGACCTTTTCAGTCTGGGTTCATGTAGTGCCTGAGCAAAGTTGAGAGTCCGGAAATCTGGTTTAAAAAAGATATAAATGCAAAAACAGGAGAAGACACCTAATCAACCTAAGAATAAGATTTTTGTCAGCCATCTCTTGGATAAAAAAAAAAAACATTGTTTAACCTGTAGGCCATATAGATTTCGATTAATATATTACAATCAGAAAGTAGTATAGAAAGTAATGTCAGTAATATGTTTTATTTCACAATTTAAAATTGTATTTTCAATGCACTGAATCTGAAGTTTGTTAGTTTTTTACATTAGCTGGATATTTACCATTGCCACCTTCTACCTTTGTTTCTTTCAGATTGGATTTTATAAGTCTATCATGAAAAAATTGCCTTATGTAAGTAATATAGTATTATTATTTTTTTTAAATCTGAATTAAAATTACTGCTGGTGGTTTACAATTTATCACATTAAATCTATAAAACCATGGATAAAAGTTTTAGAAGTGGCAGAAATTTTGTTTTTCATACAATTTGTTTAATTTTCGAATAAATAAATACAGACTGTTTGCATGCATTTGATTTATTTGTCATTAAAAGTTTTTGAAATGTATGAAATACTTTTGATCTTTCTATCACTATATCATGGGAACGTAAAAATAATTTTATTTGTGCTAAAACCTTTGGAAACCATCAGCAGTCATGTTAAGTTGGAGAGAAGTAGTACTGATGTATGTGTGTCTCTGGTTAGTTTGAAAATGTACCTTTTCTCGAAGCAGGAGATGACTGATGACGGATCAGCAATAATCTACATCAAGAACATCTCACAAAAGGAAGCCAAGGATCTCAGAAAAGCTTTGAAAAAGATTGATTCTGTGAAAAACTATCTGCCTTTGCTCAACAAGGTATATACACACACACACACACACTTACCTAGATATTCATGTTTAGGCGAATTAAAGGAAAACTTTTCTGTGCATCTTATCGCCAATATTTTTATGTGTTATCCAGGTGTTTGTCGAATTTAATTCAATTTATGATGCTGATCGACTCGGAGTTTGGTACAGCCTCCTCAGACGGGGCTTTTGCCACACGGTGTACAGGTTGAAAATACCACGAATTGAAAGCACATCACAACGTAAGTCTGTTTTTAATGACAATAAGAAAAATACACATAAGTTGCACTTTGCAAAAGTTGTAACAAATTTAGGTAGCACAGTACAATAAACATAGGTAACATGTGGTTAAGTAAAGTTTAGTAAAAAAGTTAGTTTACTGTTAAAAATAATGTTTTACACATTTTTATCAGTTATTTTGTGTTTGTGATTAATTTGGGCACTAAAAGTATTTTCATTCGTAATGCTTATAATTATTAATTTGTTATATTTTAACCCAAGCCTAATTGAAAGTAAAAAGCAATGATAAATATGCGCACCCTGATAAGTTCAAAAGAGAATTAGGGCTGCTGAAAAAAACAACAATTTGGTTAATCAAGACTTCTTTTCAAATTCTGATTTTTTCTGTCAGAAATATAACATTAACTTCAGAACTCTGAGATAAAATATTTAAAGGCATTTTATCTTTTTTTTTCTTTTTCTTTTTGTGCGGTGGCCTAAATTGACTCTGGTAAACATGCACCCCTAGATGCAACAGAGGGAGTTTGGTCTTTGGTATCTTGCCAGTTGTAGTTGAAGTTACACATAATGAGCATTATGGGAAAAGAAACCATTTGATTAGCAGCAGCAACAACAAACTAAAGCCATAAAGTGATGGTAATAATCGCAGCATAATTGTCACAAAGGAAACTAAAACACAGCTATTGTGCACCAATGTTTTTGCAATTCTTCAGATAATTTTAAAGCAAACAGTCACTTTATTTTTGCTTGTGCAGCACCCAGACTGGCATCCAAAGCATTGCCAGACACCAAGGATGTTACTGAAGGGGCAGTTGTCCCAACAACAAATTTTGGTGTTCCACAGGGCAGCACTTCACCATTTTGGGTCACGATGACCACTTATCCCTTTGTGTTCCCTACTGTCTCCCCTTGGTTCATCATCCCAGGTGAGAGAAACGGTTGAAAAACAGAATTTAACCCCTAAATATCCAGCGTGTGAGTGACTGTGACTATATTCATTTTTCATTAATAGATTTTTTGACTGTCAATGGACTAAATGACATTGAGGTAAGCTTGTCTTTTCATATCATCAATTTTGATTTATTTTTATATTAAATGTGCACATTTTAACAAGTCTCAAACTCTTTTGTTTTTGATTTTTTTTTTTTTTTGAATAGATTAACACAACATAAAAATTTTTATCTTTCCTGACTTCCTGATGTTAATGAAGCTTGTCCTGTCTAAGGCCTCAGTCACACAGGCTTTAAGACTGATAGGGAACCCTTGGTATCCATTGGTCCCTAGGAAAAATGTGTATTGCCTCACTGGTTGGTCAATGTTGCTGGAGGTTGCAGACAGTTGCTAGGTAGAGTCAGTTACAGGAAAGTATACAGTGCTACATAAAAAAAAAAAAAAAAAACTTCCTTGTGATTTCTTTTGTTGGTAATGAATTGCCACAGTTGCCTGTAGTATATGTGGAGTATATACAAACACTTGACCCTTACTAGTAGTCATAATGAAACTATGAAACATGTTGGTTGCAGTTGCAAGGCAGGACTTTTACTTTGAAAGAAATGGTCTCTGTTTAACATTTACATGATACTTTTTAAAGCGTCAGGCGAGTGTTTGCATAAAAGTTGCCATCATTCGTATAAACTACAAGCAACCTCAAAAAATCTTTTTACGTTTAAAGCAATAACAGACTTTTTAGACACAGTACCATTTTTGTGACAAGGTGGCAACAGCCAACACCTTTCAACGCTCATATGGATAATACACTTTTTTCCCCCTGGAGACCAGGGCTTATATTAGCTAATGCTGGCATGCCTGATATTATAGAACCTGCAAGCTATCTGACATGGCAAATTACTGTCTTGAATTGTTAAAGTTGACCCAAACTTGGAGCGAGTAACTTTTAATATTCCAAACTAACCATTGGCAACCACTGTGCATAGGAAGTTGGCAAAATTATATCTGCTATGCAAACACACACTAGGTGGAAATGTAACCAGTTCATCAAAGGAAGTATATTGTACAGGTGTTACAGTTCTTCTTTTCCTTTAACCCTCAAGATTCTTTTGATTTTGAATCTTGTGTCATGTAGAAAGCTCGGCCTCAAGGGTCTAGGTTCTCCACAGTCATGTTGACTGGTTTGCCAGAAGAAAACTACAAGTACGAGGACGTCACCAGGCTGGTGCAGCATTATTTCCTGGATACTGTACTGTTCTACAACTTGATAGTAATACCTCTGCAGAGGAGGGTAAGGAGTAGCTGCTGCAGACTGATACAAACAGATATTTTATATTTATAGAACTTTGTCATGATCTTTAATCTTTCCTTCTTGAATTGCCTCCAGGCCTTTGTGTTTTTCAGTGACTGGAATGCGTGCTGTGATTTTGTCCAAGATCACATTAAAAATCCAATTTCTGTTGGAGGCCGGGTGCTCGACATCCATTTTGTGTTACAGGACATGCATCCTGGGACCAGTCAGGTATGGAAACTGGGTAAAGCCTAACTGATCAACACGATACCATCTTGCTTTTCCCAAGCAAACCCACATTTTGGAATTTTGGATACTATAATTGATCGTACTGAAATGATACTTTCTCACATTTTAATACCAAGATATTTTTTTTGTTTTATTTTTTTATTTAATTTTTTTTGTTTGTTTGTTTTTTTTGTCAGAGACTGAACTTTAATAATCCATTGATAAGTGTCAGTAATTGTCAATAAATGCATAATGCACAAATCAGCATTAAATAAGGTTTAATTATGAAACAACATCTTATATTTATTCTTCACCCTTTAGAAAATACTCTGATCACAAGTTTGGTTGTATATTTATGAATTTAAAAACAATACGCGATAACATTTTCTTTAAAATTTTAACATTTGTCTTTTAATCTTTTCACAGGAGACAATGTACAGAACAATGATGAAATGGAGCAATGCTGTAAGTCTCTCGTCACTTGAATAAATCTGTTTTGATGCAAAGGTGCAGTTTTTTGTTTTTCCCACATCCTTCACAACAACTCTTGGTTGTTTTTCAGCTCGTTCCAGATTCAGACTCTCTGGAGGAGCGACTGCTGTGTGTGGAGACCACTGAAATGCTGATGCCCCTTGTCACAATGGTCATGGATGTGGTGGCATCCTTTGCTGCTTTTGTCAGATTCCTGCCGCTTGCCAACAGGGTACGATAGTGCAAACAGTAGCATTTATTTTACATTTTAGTGTAGAGCACAGCGACTGTCAGTATCTGCAGATCTTTTTCTGCTGTGTTTTGTTCAAACCAGCTGTAAAATATTCAGAAAGTCCTGCATAAGAGACCAGCAGTTCTTCCTTCTCAACGTAATAATGCCGTGACAGCATGCACAAAATGAAAGATTGTTGAAAGTTCTGATTTTTAATGCTGCAAGAGGAAGAACAATGTGTCAACAAAAAACATGAGCAAAATAATTTTGCTGCTCTTAAATTTTATCCATCCATTTTAATTCTTAAAGAATTAAAAAATACGGGACTGTCTGCCAAATGTTATGTTCCTACCTACTTTAGCAAAGGCCTGTGTTTGTAATACCTTCCTTGCATATCTATATTATTGCTAATATATATTGTAATATATCTATATCACTAAAGCACTTCTGGATGGATGCAAACTGCATTTCGTTGCCCTGTACCTGTGCATGTGCAATGACAATAAAGTTGAATTCTATTCTATTCTATTCTATTCATATTTGGCTATATACATATATTTTATTCTTGTTTTAATTTTTCCTCCTTTGGTTCTTTCTCTTCTTTTTGTTTATTATTATTTTTGTTTCTACCTCAGATATACATTGAAATGGCTGAATCCAGTGGTGTAACAGAAGTGTTGGAGAGTATCTTCTCAAGAGATTACATAGCTATGAACGAGATTTGGTATGTTTGTTATGGCAAGATAAATATAAATACGATATTTAAAAGAGTCTATAAGATTGGGCTTGTCTTTACTTATTCTTGAGTTGACCCATTCCTTTTTTTCTCCTATACAGGAGCAAAGTTGGACGCATTGAATCGTGAGTATTGTTTCCTCTAATTATTCTTTATGTTTTTTGTTTAGGGAGCCGAAACATCTCAGCAGTAGTAATAAATTGTACTCTGTATGATTACTGCTTCATCTCAAAAAAACAAGTCAAATTTAGTTAGAGGCACGTGAGGATGAATCATCAAGTATTCAGTGAACATTTGAGCCACTGTGGGTGGAGAACTAAATACCATTAATTTTTTGTTGGTTTGACAAACGTTTTTAAAAAACTACACTGCATTACAATACAACATTACACCAGAAAAGTGTAGTAAAATTTGTTTTTCATATAATTTGGCACAGTTGGAAATAGGTTAAATGATTTCTTGATGCATGCTCAATCATCCAGGTATGTCAATCTCCAAAAGTTGATTCTGTTCATCTGAGTGGTATAAAAGTGTTATAAGATTGGGTAACGAAACGTTTTCTCCCACTGAAAACGCTACATCCAGATGAACAGAATCAACTTTTGGAGAGGTTAACTGATTCATTTAATCAGTATTGAAAAGAAAAAAGTCGCACCTCTTATTAGTTCAGGAATACTAGCTGAGAACTTGGATGTTGCATTTCTTGCTTCACTAATTCATCTTATAGTCAGTCATTCTTTGAGAAATAAACAGCTTTTACTATAATTTTCTTTTCTTTTTTTTAAATTTCATTTTAATTTCAGTTTGAAGAGCCTCAAAGAGTGTCTACAAGACTTCAGTGAGAACACACCCAACCCTGACCTGGACACTCACTTTGTTGAATTTCACAATTTCACAAGAACTATTCAAGGAAGCAGTACACAGAGCGAGGATAAAGTTAGTGCAAACATTTGCAAAGTTTCTTATTTTTAAAACTGTATTTCAATATAAGATGTAGGATGTTGAAGTTACACAAAGTATTTCACCAGTAATTATTAAGCCAACCATTTTAGTGCTTCAGAGTTTGTTCTTTGCTCTCTTTTCATGGACAGGATGATTTTGTAGATGAAATTGTGTCTTCAGAGCAACATGATGAAAAGTTCAACATGGAGGACTTTGTTGTTATTGATGAAATTGGTGAAGACATAGCAGAAGAAGATGTCGACGTCAAACGTTCTTCCTTAGCTAAAAAGATCTCCAGAGAGAAAAGAGAAAGGCGAAGCTCAGATGCGACATCTACCTTAAAACAGACCTTAACAAGGTCCTCAAAAGACTCTAAGAGCTCTGCCTCTTCATTTTCCTCTTTATCTGAGCCGACTGAAACCACTGAGAAAAGCACCTTTTCCTCTAGGGTCAGAAAGACCCATTCTTCACTGTCGATTCCACTTCCTGCCTCCCCTGATCGGAAAACGTATCCTAAGTTCAAATCTCCAGAAAAAACGCTAAATTCCTCATCCTTAAATTATAAAACCTGTACATCAAAGATGGGATCAACAGTAGCTGTTGAAGCAACAGTAGAGACTGATCTAACTGATTTTAAGGATGACACAAAAGAGTTGAAGAAAAACAAAAGAGAAAACAGGGAAAAGGATCATGTCAAACATCAAGAGGCGGATGAGGGGGATGATGAAAATTACCAAATCCTTGATTCACTCAATGAGAAAAGTGATAAGCAGATAATTGAAGACAGGAACAAAGATAACGACACGGAAACTGACTCAGCTGGACTTGTGCAAGTACATGGACTGCTTGAGAGAAACTATGAGGTCTGCACAGAGGGCTCCAGTAAAATGGAAACAGATACTTCTCTCCATATGTTAGAAATTGTTACAGAAGACCAAAAAACTGCAGTTGAAGGGGACAGTCATCTGGTCAAAGATGAAGGTTCCACGGTAAATAAGCTGTCTGAGGAAATGACAGGAGATGCCAATTCTGATAAAGATGCAGCTGATAAAAATGAAGTGTTGGATTCAAGTAGGAACCAAACTCCAAGGACCAGTGGAGATGGAAGCGGGGAAAAAAAGGAATTGATTGTAAAAGAATCTTTTAAAGTTTCCAAAGATCCTGACCAAATAACTTTAGAAAAGCAGGACAACAGAGGCTCCTCAGTGGGTGGCACTGACCAAGAAGGCTTTGAGCTTTTGGATTCAATTGAGGCTCAGATTGAAATACAAGAAGATAACCAGAAACTGGAAACTCTCAGAGACCAAGTATCTAAATCAGAAACAGAAGCCATAGAAGAACAGGATGATTCATTCCAGGTAATTGAATCTGTGGAAGATGAGCCAGTGACCACAGACACAGAGTTAGAAGCTGACAAGAATGTAAAACGAACAAAGAAAAATGATGAAGCTAAAAGAGCTTATAGATCCCCAAGGAGGAGTGGACCGGAAAACAGAATATCTAAGGGTGAAGAGAAGGGCAAATCATCAAAGAAACAGACCCAGACTGAGAGAAATGACAGCACCATCAAGAAGGTCAATAAAGCAGCTGAGGAGATGGTCTATGAGATAGTAGATTCTGTTGAAGATAAATCGATTCAGGATGACTCTTCTATAGAAAGTTCTGGTAGAAGAAGGTCTGTCAGAAGAAACAATGATAAAAAGACATTAACAGAGCCTTTTAACAAACGTGATGGAAAAGAGGATGCTAAGTATGAGATTTTATACTCCACTGAGAACAAGGCTTCTAGGGGCCCACTAACCATCATGACAAGAGCAACCAAAGAAGTCTTGAAAAAAGACAAGATACAAACAAGAAGCAGACGTACACCTGCCAGAGATTCACTGGAGCCAAACAGGGAGGAAACTCCAAAGACAAAAGAGAAAGGACCTGTAAAAGAGAGCACGCCAACCAGGAGAAGTCACTTCATAAGAGACCTACATGAGAAGGATGATATTTATAAAATATTGGACTCGGATGATTCTGTTATGCTCACAGAAAAAGCAAAAAGGGGAAGACTAAAGAAAGTAACTATAAAAAGAAATCCACTGAAAGATGATCCGTCTGATAAAGTAGCTGATGAAGAGGACACATATCAAATTCTTGACTCTGTTGAGGATGAGCTAGCCGATGATCAGCTTACCAGAGACCAGAGTAAAGAAGAGTCAACTATAGATGATGAAAAAGGCACTCTGCCGTCTGTGTCAGTCTGCCAAGATAATCAATCACTGGAGTCCTCAAACTCAGAGGTAAAGTTGCTCTTTAAATATGTGATCTTTTTTATTTGTAGTGATAATTTAAACTTTAATGCAAAATATTTTGCATGTCTTGTTGTAGGCTTTTGTGACAATAGATGAAGCAGGTGATGACGGGGAGGAGAAAGCAACTGAATATGAAGGTAAGAAAAGTTCAAGATCTGTTTACTGCAAACATGATGATGGCACAGGTCTGCTATATTCTGTATTTAAATCCAGACTGCTTTTGCAGGGACATTTCAAAAACTTCCGGATAAATACTTTGAATAACTGTTAATTATCTAAACACTGGGTTATTGTTGACATATTTACTAATGGAAAGTCATAGGCAATTAGCCCAAAAGGAAGACTAGATCTTCTTGAAGATCTTACTTTACTTTTGCATTTTAAGTCAGTTTAAAGAATTTCCCAGATATGGAATAAATAAAGTATTGCTTATTCTTATTCTTTTTCTTATTGCCATCTGCAATGTGAAACTAATGGAAGTAAATGAAGAAAAATGAGATTATAATAAAAGTAACTTGCAATTGAAATTCAGAGAACGTTTTGGGAGCTACGAAACATTTCTGGTTTTAGAGTTAATGTAAGTCAGAAACTTTCTTTCACTATACATAACAGTTTCAGCATAAAGTTAAACATTATGTTCACTGAAAATTAATAATAATTTGTTTACAGAAATAAAATAGTGGTCCCAGAGTAGTACTCTGTGGCACACCTATAGGACAGTGTTTTCTGTTATGAAAATAAAAGGTTTCAGTTTTAATTTGAGTCTTTATTTGATTTCATGCATTAGAGGAGAATGGGAGCTTTGTAACGGTTGATAAACTGTGGGAGATTGCTGAAAAAGAAAAAGTGGTAACAATCAGGACAAGCAGTCAAGCCAAGAAGAGAACAAGACAGACACATGGTAACACACAAACAACTACATCTGTTACATAGTCATGTCAGACCAACATGAAACTAAGTGAATTTATTGTTTTCTCCTGTAGTGAGAAAGTCTACTAGATTGAAGCAAGAAAGCACAAAAGATGAGAGAACAGAATCACTGCCTCCCTCTTCACTTGATTCCTTATCACTCTTATCATCCCCGGACCAAGTGGTGTCTGGATTGTCAAGTGAAGGCCAAACAGAGATTTGGAAATTGGAGAAAGCAGATAGACAATCCAGTATAGAAACCACATCTGCTGGGGAGCAGTCCAGCTCTGACTATGCTGATAACCAGAGACTAGGAGAGGAGAAGCAAGGACAGAGCAGGACCGACCGTAAAGGTTCAAGGAGCTGTTTTTGCTCACAATTCACACCAAGCTGATTTTAAATGCATCGTTCTAAAAATCAATTTTGAAGTGGATAAAATTATAAAGTTGCAGCTTTCCTGGTTGCCAATATTTTTTTCTGTCATAATCAGAAGATTTGGAACAACTGAAATTTGTCATTTTTGTTTGAAAAAAAAATTAATACTTCAGTGTTACAGTACAAAGAAATTTTTTTAATTAAGACCTTTGAATTAGTTTTTGAAATAGCTGCAAAATTATTTCTTGACAGGTTTAAAGGACTTGTTGACATTTTTTTTTTTTTTTCTTCTTCTTCAGCTTTTGGGAAACAAAGAAGCAATCTTGTCGAACCTGAAGCAAAGCGATCTCGCTCTCAGTCTCCTTGTGTCACTGATAACTTGGTCCTGCCGCCTTTTAACCCCAGCATCCCGCTTGGTGAGAAACAAACACAAATAATAAATAAAATCTGTTTAGTTCCAGAGATTTACTCAGTTATTTTTTTTTTACGTTCTGTTCCTTTTTCTGTTCCTTATCAGGTCAAGAGCATGTTGTCCCTAAAACGGGGTATTTATGTAGCCTGTGCTCAGTTTTCTACGTAGCTGAGAGCACCGCCAAAGACCTACACTGTAGAAGCCATAGACACTACAAGAACCTACAGGTATGCAAAAACACTGAATGGATAAAAAGATGTTTTGCTTCCCTTCTATAACCTATTTTTTTTTCTTCAGAAACATCACCAGACACTTAGACAAACAGCTTCAAGAACATCAACAAGAAAGTCTCAAGACTCCTCTTCAGTCTAATTGTTAATGAGTGGTTATTTAGCCCATGCTTAAATATGGCCGCTATCTCCTTTGACAGCTAGATTTTTGTTTATTTTGAGAAAGAAAGGGCAAAATGATAAGAAGCCAAAGCTGTCAAGTAAGTAAATTGCAGAGTGACATCTTTGATTTGTTGGCACGACGCTGCAGTTCTGTTTATTTCAGATGTTCTTCTTTAGGCGCCTCAGTGTATAACAGTGTCGACAGTTTGACCATGAAGGATTTAGAGTTTACAGCCAGTGAATGGCCTTAAACTTCTTCAGGCCATTTTGAATTTAACAGTAGATAATTGTGTCTATGATAAATAACCTTGCCTATGTTTAAAACCATATTGTCATAAAAATATGGTTGCGTGTGTGTGTGTGTGTGTGTGTCTATGGCCAGGAACCATGTATTCTAAATGAAAGTAGGCCTACTTAAGGAAATAATAAGAGAAATATTTTTTTTACACTCTGGCTCAGCAAAATCTGATTATTATGCTGCACATGCTGATGAGAGACCAATGGACGAAAGAGTGTTCAAAAGTTATTTTGGATTTATTTACAATGCTATATGTACAGTGTAAATAAGAGTGCATTTAATAAAGATGTTTTCAGATGCGAGGAGGCCTCAGGGTTGACCCAAGACACGATAGAGAGATTATATGCCTAAGGTGGCTGGTTCTGTTTCTATGCCAGTTATTTATATTTGGTCAAAAATAATTCTGATTGCAGTAATAATACTTAGTAATAATTACAGACACTGTTATCTTTTAAATAATCATTTGGATTACAGTTTCAGCAAACGCCATAAGCTGCATTAAAGAAAGTTTAGTTTTTTATTTCGCAAAATATGAAAATTATTTATGTTTGTAACAATAGTAGCAATAGTAATCTGCCGTAAAAGGTTGATGGGCTATGCCGACTTGGACACACAAGTTTGTGAATGTGATAACTTCAGAACGTGGTGACGTGGGATTTTGAAATTGACCCCGGAGGTCAGTATCTTTTTTCCTTCAGATGACATTAATGATATGTCATAATGTGATTTAAGAAAAAATACATTTTGCCAGTATTGTAATTTTTGCTGTTAAGATTGCTTCTTACAGTAAATTAATCTTGGGGTCCATGTTTGTTAACTTTGTAATGTCTCTTAACTTGTTCAAAAGTGTTTACGAAAAAGAAAAATTATTTGGGTTACACAATAATTAACATATACCAATAAGAAACAATAATTAACATGTCACTCATGCCAGTGCAGTGTTCTCCGCTTATGTTAGGCATGCAAGATTTATGAAGGAGACTTGGAGAGATGTTTCCAGAGAGAGGGTCAGCAGTTCAAGGTCAACACCCCACACGTGTGAGTGTGAGTGAGTGAGCATGTGGGAAGAGTGTGTGTGTGTGGGGGGGAGGATGTTCTGTCAGAGTTCACTGTTAGATGATTTCTGAGCAGACTGGCTAGGTAATCTCAAGTTTTCCACTTTCCAAGTATAATTTTGTCATATTTGTGCTGGAAGAGGGAGCCATGTTGGAGATACTTTACAGCTTTGAATATCGTTAAGCCACCAGGCTGCGGTCTCCCACTGAGGAAGTGGTGAGTAAACAAATGCATTTCAATTCCACGTGAGGATTCACATTTTGTGTTATGATACGGGTTGCGATGTGAGCCACGGCCTTCATCCATCTGCCTTGTAGACTGCAACTTTTTAGACTGTGATTATAGTGTAGTGTGTAGAAAATAAGTATAGCATTTATTTGCATAAATGAGCTAAATACCTAATGCAAAACTTACAGAAATTATTATTTCTATTGGAGTAACAGAAATAATAAATTAATATTTATGTTAAGTGTGTCTTTAGAAAAAGTTGGAATGTAATTTTTTTTTTTTGTTCTGACATTTACTCAGGTGTTTCAAATGTAAAAGAATGAAAATACACTTGCACACTGAACAATAAAATGTTATTATTTTTTTTTACATGTATTCATCTGGTTATTGCAGCAGCGAGTAAGCTCTTCAGAATGATCTCAATAGACAAAAGTAACTTCACCTTATTTGCTCATGCTTGACTCAATAAGTGACAGATTTGTGACTATCAAGATGATAAAAAAGGTAGCATGATTATGGGCAGTGGAATATGTGCAGGTGTAGTTACTTATTTATTGGGGTATTTATTTTATTTAATTATTTACTTAAGGATTTTTGAGACTAAAAGAAAAATATTTTAAATGCCAGGAAAGAAAACAGCTTCTTAATCTGACTTTCTTTGACTGTCTTAAACATCAAATTTAGCATAGAATAGCCCTGATTCATCAGCACTGAGACTCTAATTGTTTAGGGCCTAATTCTCTAACGTGTGTGTAAAATGTTCAGTACACAAAAACAGCACTCATGGACAGTAACTGCTGGATTCATGTGTGTATGTTAGTGAATCACTAAATGGAAATGCTCATGCTCCTAATTTGCAATCTGCAAGCAAAGAACTACGTTTACTTCAAGATGTTTCATAGAGAAAGAAATTAAATTGGATAGATCAGATAAAACTTTATTAATCCCTCGGGTGGGTTCCTCTAGGAAATTCTGTTTCCAGTAGCACAGCTCCAACAGAAGCTGCAAAAGGATGTAAGAATAGAAATATACCATATATACACATATACATACATATACACATATACACACATACAAAGACATATATAAATACAGAGTATATAATAGCGATAAATAGGAATAGGAATACCAGGGAAATGCACATTTCAACTATTTTGAGTCTATTACACCGTTGAATATAGAAAAATATTGCACAGTGAAAAGGGCAGTACAGATTAGTTGTTCCCACCCTCCTTTGTCCTACTGTCTCCCCTCCCTCTCCCCTCCAGCAAGAAGTTAAACAGTTTGATGGTGTGTGGGACAAAGGAGTTTTTAAATCTGTTTGTCCTTGACTTTAGAAGCAACCTGTCACTGAACAGACTCCTCTGGTTGTTTATGATCATGTGCAGAGGATGCCCAGCATTGTCCATAATTTCCAATTTTTCTCTGCCACTATCACCAGAGTGTCCAGCTTCATGCCAACTACAGAGCCAGCCTTCCTGATTAGTTTTTGCAGCCTGGATGAGTCCTCCTTTGCTGTGCTGCTCCCCCAGAACACCACCACATATAACAGTACTCCAGCAACCATCGACTGGTAAAAAATCCTCAGGAGCTTCCTGCAAATGTTAAAAGACCTCAGCCCCCTGAGGAAAGGATTGTATTACAAGGCACTGGAAAAGTCAAAAAACGGGACCCTGACCGTGCCGTTTCCTTTTCCTTTTCCAGCACACCCCTTTAGCATCCTAGGACACACCTTGTCTGGGCCTGCTGCCTTCCTGGGGCAAAGCTTCCTCAGTTGTCTCCTGACCTGATCAACTGTAACACTGGGAGTGGATTGGAAGGAGGGGAGGGGGGGTGTCATGATGTTGAGAGAGAGGTTGGAGGAGGGGGGGGAATCGAGGGGGATAGGAGAGTGGGGAGAGGGCTGTGTAAAGGCGAGGGTGGGGGGGTTGTGGGCTGGTCAAACCTGTTGAAGAAATTGTTGAGTTCCTTAGCCTTCTCCACAGCCCCCTCCCCCTTTTCGCTTCCCTCAGGCAGTGTTTCAACTCCTGCTGTGCTGCTTTCATCTCCTCCTTATACTGTATTTATTATTGTATTTATTTATTTATGTGTACTGTATTTATTCTTATTTTATTTTATTCTAATTTTTGCTTCATAACTTTTGCACTCTCCACTTCCTGCTGTGACAAAACAAATTTCCCACGTGTGGGACTAATAAAGGTTATCTTATCTTATCTTCACTTTGCTTCTGAAGGCCGCCTTCTTCATGTTGAGGACAAATTTGACTTCCTGTGTTACCCACGGTTTGTTATTAGGATAACACTGTACCATCTTAGCAGGGGCGACCACGTCCACACAAAAGGTGAGATAGTCCGTCAGACAGTGTGTCGCCCCCTCTATGTCCTCACCATGTGAGCTCAGAAGCACATTCCAGTCTATGGTGTCATAACAGTCTCTCAGAGCATCCTCCTTTTCTGGGGTTCATCTCCTAAAGGAGCGTGTTGTGACAGGCTGCCTTTGGATGAGGGGTGTGTACTGTGACTGTAAGTAGACCAGGTTGTGGTCTGACTTCCCTAGTGGGGGAAGGGGCGTGGCTTTGTATGCATCTCTCACATTAGCATACAGTAGGTCAATTGTCCTGTTGCTCCATGTGGGACAATTCACAAACTGGTGAAAAGCATTCAGAGTAGAATCCAGTGTGGTATTAAGATGTTCTACGAGAGAAGACTGCTGCTAAAAGAAAAAAGCAGGATGTTTTATTTCCTCAGAGGGAGCAATGACTTTTTTTTAAAAGATGCCAGTGAGTGTTACCATGCAACTCAGGACAAAATAAGTGGTTGTGTCAGAAACTGGACCAGAAGACCAAATTGCAAATAGCCAGAGTCGACTCAGTATTTTCATGATATTACAGCTGATAAAGGCATCACTGATGACCAAATTAATTAAGTAGCGGATAAACAATTAGAGAAAATTTAATAAAAAATAGTGAAAAAACAGGAATTTTTCTCTCTACCAGAAGTTTCTATTTAGTTTGTCCCCTTTTAAAAAAGTATTTTTTGTGAATTAAAAAAGTTGCCTCTTATAATTACATAACAGTCTGGTCAATGATTACCAGAACAGTTTCTGTAAATTTATGTTTATTTCTCACAGTTTAAGTCAAAAGAGTCATGCTGACAGATTTCTTTCATTTACTGCAGCAGCACTTGGTCATGTAAGAAAACTGAGACATACTGTTAAAACTGCACTGCTGCTGTAAGAAATGGACTCAAACACAACTGAAAACGGACCAGTAGCAGCTTCAGAATTCTCGGGGCTTCTTATTTATTGAGAAGAGTCTAACAGGCTTTCCCTGGACTACTCTGGCACATTTTCTGAAAATCCAGTACTCCCTATTTCCATATAGGTCTATCTCTGATGAGTCCTTGACAAGGCCCCACTGATTTATGTATCCTGGGCCAATTAGCCCATCCTTCTGCCACGAGAAGGCCTTGAGTGGTGCAGGTGCTCTTTATCTTCCACTGTGGTTAGAGACAAAAAAGCTGTATGTGGAGAGCTTTTAGTACAATCTCAGCACACATGACCAGCTTTCATCTTTAAACTTTAATATGATTGTGCTCAAAACACCCTGTGTGTTGTGAGATAAATACAATATTTCTAAAATATGTGACTTAAAATAGTTTCTATTAGATCTATATTCATGTGTTTTACTTTTTACTTTGACAAATAAAATAACCTTTCTTTAATATAACTGCGGTGCCTAACTGCACCCCTCCCCTCTAGCAGCCTGGTGCTCAGGTCAACTTCTTGCTGGCTACACGTTTCTCTTGGCTGTAGCTACTTCATACTGCTTCTCTGGATCGTCTCAACAGCACACAGGGGTTAAAATTCCGCTTTAACTTGTTAAGGGTCCGAAATTGAGGACGAGAGTAAAACAACGATGGTCCAGAAGAGCTTGATCAAAACAACTGATTTTAATGAATACACGCAGCGTGGGGAGGTGTAAACTGCAAAACATCAGTTGTAAATCTCCGCCCAAAAATACACTTCAGATTGCTTTTATAACATCAGGGTATTATAACGCCCCCTCTTGCGTTTACAAGCACATAATTAGCACCTTAACCCTTGGATGCACAACCTACCAATACCTACACTCTTCCACGAGTGGGGTCAAAAATGACCCCAAATAGAAACAATGCATTTTGCTATAAACTCGGTTGTTATTCTTCAAAATCTTTAAAACGAAGAGTTGTAACATTCTCATATTTGAGGTATTCCTCATAAAACATGTTTGTGACATGAGGCCCTTTGCATTTTTATTTATTTTTTCATTAATTTTAAGAAATTGCAGTTTTTGTATCACTTGTATCACTTTTGTATGCTTGCTCTGCATATACTACAGAAGCTGGGTCTTCCCTCTGAAAGGCACAAGTTGTTCATCCACTGTAACACAATCACTAAGGATGAATTTCTGCCTGCAGTTGACCAGGAACAGGCCCCATGTGGTTTGTTTTCAGTCGGTAGGCTCTGGTCCTCTTGTCATCAAAGTGCAAGAAACGGCGAATATCTTTAAATCTTTGAATTGACATAGTGGCCTAGTACAATGGGTTATGCAGAGGACTCCCAAAAAGCACACCGACTTGTACATCCCAGTTCTTCTCACTTCCTGCAAAAATGGTCAATCAAATGACAGCCATGAGCTTATGTTTGATTACATTTTTCCACTCTTTTCCCCTGTCTGTGGCTACTCTTCGTGCCTCCATGTTTGTGCATGTCAGCACCTCTTCTATTATATTATCAGACATGAACATCTTCCATGCATCTATTGGGGAGACAGTACTAAACCCAGGTGCAAGCCCTGGCCGACTAATTCAGAATACTGTAGCTAGAGCAGTAAGAGGGGCTCATTCTGTTAGACTCAATATCCATTTCCTCTTCAGAGGACTAATCAGAGGACTCCTCTGTATCTGACTGGCCTTGTTCAGTGGGGGGGACAATAGTCTGGGTCCTCTATATCTGAGATGTCAGATTCTGAGTCAATGCCTCCGATGGGCTCTTCATCCCATCCGTCCTGGATCATTTGTAGGGCAAGGTCCACAGGGATCCTTGCTGGCCTCATAGCAGCCATGTTACTTTAAATATAAAAAAAAACATCAGAAAGGACAATGTTTGAAATGCACAGGAAACTATAAACAGGGCTGCACATAAATGGTCCGCAGGTGCGCATTTGCTGTCAAAATAAAAGACGCATACCAGATAAGAAGTTGGAACGCTCGTTTGCGTACATTCGATGTTCTGGAGGAGGACAGACATTTGTTCAGAACTCTTAAAGATGTCGAATAAGCAAGCTCCGTAAGCAATTACTTTGGTGTTCCTCCACCTCAAAAGAAGCGCGTATTCTCTGAATTTCCGGGAATACTTTTATTTTGACAGCGCATGCACACCTGCGGACCACTTATGTGCAGCCCTGACTATAAATCATGTACGTTACTGTGTAAAAATTAATTCTTGATCCATCAGAAGTGTAAGTGGGTCAGTCAGAGTTGCTAAGAATGAAAGTTTCATAGAAGATTCCATAGGAACTGCTTGGGGTCATTTTTGACCCCACTTGTGGAAGAGTGGGGTAGTGATACTAAAACTGCATTTTTTTTAAATTAATGAAAAAATATATAAAAATGCAAATGGCCTCATGTTACAAACATATTTTATGAGGAATACCTGGAATATGAATATATTACAACTTTGCATTTTAAAGATTTTGAAGAAAAACAACCCGTGGGGTCATTTTTGACCCCACGTGTGCATCTAAGGGAACAGTATTTGCCTCTTTTACAGACAATGATCAATCTTAAGAGATAAATGCAGAAGCAGAAGTTCCCCTTTCTGGCATCCTCTTCCAAATATGGTGATGATCTAAGGCCGTTGAGGTCCCCATGGACTTGTCCTCCTTCTGTCACCTGTTGTCAAGTAAACTCTAGTGCAACATGTTGCTAAATACACTCAGGCCCTTGCTCAGCTACTATTTTACTGTAACAATATACTCAGCATATAAACTTTTAAGATTATAGATTTAACTCAACGATTTAAAGTGGTTATAACTGCACCTGTAATAAACATGTTAATATGTGATTATGATAATCCCTGTAATACAAATTATAACATAATGCCAACAGCTTCAATAAATGCTTTGATGAATGATAATTAATGCAACGATAAAGATGATGGTTATGAACAGTAGCAGTAAAATAATTTCTTTAATCCTACAAACTGTTCTTGAGTCTGATTCTTCTTCTTGACACACACCTCTCGGAGATACTCATGAAATACTCAGAAAAGGAAAGGTTTCACATAAAAGTGGATGAAAAATGATTAACAGAAGTAAAATATTTGAACAGACCAAACTAAATAAATAAAATGGAAGGAAACACGTAAAGGACAAGAAATGGATTTTTCTGACATCCAGCAACCATTGAATTACTAGTTATTAACTCATTTATACAGCACCTTTCTAGTCCCTGTCAGTACTCTTGCTGCAGCATTTTGGATTAACTGAAGGCTTTTCAGAGAGTTATTAGGGCATTCTGGTAATAATGAATTACTGTAGTCCAGCCTAGAAGTAATAAATGCATGAACTAGTTTTTTGGCATGACTCTGAGACAGAATGGAAGAAAGCAGTACTACATATTTGTTACATGTTATATGCTGTAATTATATAAGCAACAAGTAGTGATCAATGAAAATGCAATCTGCAGTTACAACAACAAAATCTAATCAACCATTAATTTAATCTAAGCCAAATCTGTTTTACCCTGCTCTACTCACAACCCCCATTAGAAGCATGGCTGCATTTTTTTTTCCTTCCTTAGTGACATGACTTTCAGATACTCCTCCTGTGATGTAGAGAGTATTTTAGGGCTGCAGCATCTTCTTCACCTTGATGACGTAAAGTGCTATTTTATGTTGGTCAAACTGTTATTTTTTTTTATTTAATCAATTCAACTAAAGAAACAAAAGAAACTGCCTTAAGATACAATTTATATTTGATTCTTCTCCTGTGTCTATGCAACCAGTGTGGTGTCTGTGGCTCAGGTGGTAGAGTGGATAGGTTCTCTAAATTCTTCAGTTTGTGTGCCAAAATATACTTGAGAACGATTCTGTGAGTGTGTGCGAATGACACCGAAGGCATGAGAAGCTATGCTCAAAAGCTCTTAAAAAAAAAGAAAAAGAAAGAAGTTTTTGCACACGCATACTGGCTAGGTAACTAATTATTGTGTTAAATTCTTTAAAGTTTAAAAGTTTAAAAAAAAATGAATTTTTTTCTTTCATTAAGTCACCCACTAATTGCTCTAAGCGATAGATTTGTGTGGAGAGAGCCAGATTTGAAGTTTATGCTTTTATTTTGAAGGGAGGTCTTACAAAGTCCGTTCCGCCTGCACGAGACGTCACACTAAAACGGGGACAGTTTTATTTGGAGCCTTGATAAGAAAGCAGAGGACAACACAGACGCAATCAAAGCTGTTGGCTACGCATTTATTACGAACGGTATGTAACGGGAGCTCTTACTAAACAAAGAGCGACATGTTTTTAATCTCAGTGGATGTGTGTACGCCGTTAGTGGTTTCAGGCTTAGCTAGAAGCTAACCTCAGTTAAGCTAGTAAAGGCAGCCTGTAAAAATTGCAGCAGCTACTGGTTGGAGAAACAGTTGGATAGCCGTGCTGCCATGTTTCATGCAGAGGAGTGTGAGCTTGGGATGATACTCTTAGCATCCATATGAAAAAGATCTGTTTGTATCATAAATGTTGCAAAATGTAGGCCGCTTGTGCATGTTTTCTTAAATGGTACTTTTCTATACAGTTTTAAAACACTTTTCTGATATAAACTTTGTAAATAAATGAAAAAAAGAAAACATAAGAAGAGACTTGTATAGATATACATATGTATATGAGTGTGTATACCTGTGTACAGGCAAAACAAAGGCATACATGCAAGCAGGGGCATTCCCAGGATTTTTAAAATGGGGTGGCACAGACCTCCCTGACCCCCACCCACCCACAAGATATAGATAAGATAATAAAAACTGCATGAAAAGATTTTAGTAATAAAAAATACTTATAAATACTTTGTTAGGTTTAATTGTTTAAGAAGTACCTGGTTAGGTTTAGATAACCAAAATAGCAAGTGATGCACAGATAACGATTTTCTCTGATGATTGTCATTATCATTTTTCAAAGTGATTTTTTTTTTTGTTTGTTTCTGAGAACTATAGTTGACAGGATGTTTAAAGAAGAATCAACTTTTCTCTAATGCGAAAAGTTTATTTTCATAGTAAAATAAATGGTCAGATTTCCATACTGCACTAAGTTACAGGGTCCTATCTCCCGGTGCACTGCTGAAAGAAAGAGATACAGATATTTAAATGAGGATTAGCTTGTGTAAACCCACTTTTTACCTCACATATTGAAACAAATTTACTCCACTTTCCAGTATGTTTATAACATTAACAGATCAGGAAATTTACCCTTCTCCATAATTTTTTTCCCAACTACTTTGATCCTTCCCTAATACTGAGGCTGCTGGCTTGTGACTTGATATGTTATTACACATGTGTGTAGGTGTGTGGAAACAGATGGAGCAGTACCAATTAATGAGTAATTACTCTGTAACTTATCATTTTAACAGATAACCTTTCTCTTACTAGTCACCTTGGGCAATATGTGATGTCAAGGAATAAGAGTATAGCTTGAAGAAACTGTAATTAACTCCTTTTTAACATCTTAGCAATGATATTCTGCGCTGATAATTATATGTAAATTAATAATTTACATTTAGAGAGTTGTTTTTCCAAAGCAAATACATGTAATTTAATTTCAAAAATTGATAAATATCATGAAAATTTAATTCAGATGAAAAATAAATAAAGGGAGAGGTGGTGTAGTTAGAGAGACAATGCTGTCTGTTATTGAGTTGGGCTGTAGTTACGTGGATTTGTATGCCTCAACACACCTGGACAGTAGCCATGGGCCACCAACACAGAGCTCAAGCTAACAGTCAAAAAAAACACTGAGCGATCAAGAGATAAAAACAGCTGCAGACAGCCTTTAGCTCTCCCAGGTCAGCTGCAGATACTGTGTTTTACTTCTTCTTGATTGGGTTGGAAAACAGACTAAAGTGCTACATTGTGAAAAACTGAATTGAAACATGATGTACATAGTGCTGAGTTATGCACAACTCTGAATTTTAGAAGACACAACGAGTAGGAATGGGTTGATATTTTGTAAACCAAGAACTTTGTTAGGAAATATGGCTTTTTGAAAAGGTCTCTATAGTTTACATTTTGAGTAAAGGTGTTATTTTGTCAAAGTTTGTTTGGACACAATATAATTTTTTATTTTAGGCAGCACAAAACTGGATTGAGTCTGTGGGCTGTATTTCACTCTCTGTACTCTAGTTTTAAGTTATTGACTTGAGACAATTTTAGTCTAGACTTGTAGTTCCTGCATTTCTAAGAATCATTTTATTTAATTTTAGAAGTTGTGCATGCTGTGTAGCATACGAGCACAAAATGTTAAGATGTTAAATACCTGCTAGAAAATATCTGGTGATGTTATTTTGTAGCTTTTGTACTACTATTATTGTTGCTGTTGTTGTTTCTTGGTTGTTGTTGTTGTTGTTGTTTTTACTGCTCCTGAAATGTCTTGTGATGTGAAATTGTTCAAGTCCTCTATCTTGTAGGCTGTCTGGAAGCATTTTTGTTCTATCCCAGAGACACACATACACACACACACACACACACACACATATTCATTTTTTACAATTTTTAATCTCCTCATTCAAGTTGGTACTCTCATCTCTCATCGCATGGATACTGGGGACATTTTCCTGCACACAAACTTCACAGAGAAGAAGGATATGGACATGTTTTACCACACCACAAAGCTGGATTTACGGTCTGTCCGTACTGCATGTCAGATACCAGACTGGTTTGGCTTTCTCAGGCTGCAAGACAAGGTCATCTGATGAAAATATGTGGACTGACTGAAGATGAGCCAAAAACAATTTTTTTTTTTTCTTGCTAACCTTTTTTTTTTTTTTTTGCATTGCCACCTGCATTGCCTACCAAATCGGCAAGGAGTGTATCGTTTGTTTGTCATTTAGAAGTAATGTCTGGATAGAATTTTTATGAAAGATGTACTTTTGCAATCTTTTTGGATAATACAGTCAAAGGCTGGGATAATGTTTTAAAATTTTCTGAATGACATCAGCATTTAAAGAGCTCAATGTTGATACACATGTACAAGTTTACATACACTCATGGACAGAAATGTCAAATCAATATCATGCTTTCACTAATTTATGAGAAATGTATTTTTCCTGGGGCTGAATGACTGCATAACGTATATCTTTCATAGTAAAACAGTCAAGAATTTGGTGCCAAATATTTTGTTTATATTTGGGGTTTTCTGAAATGTGACAGTATACCTGCTTACACTTTAGTAGCAGTGAAAGTTGGAAAATTTCTGAACTTGTCAAGGCCAAGGTTATGATTTGTGCCAGAAAGGTTTGGTTTACCGCACTCATTGGTAGAAGCTAATACACAGTAAAATGGGGAATTCCCAGGACATCAGTGCAGATCTGAAGAGGATTATAGAAGTACACAAGTGGGAAATGTGTCTGAGCCATTTCTAAACAACTGCAGATTCCGGCATCATCAGTTACAATAGAATAGAATAGAATCAATTATATAAGTCATTGGGAACTGTACATACTTTGTTAAGATTTGAAAAAGACCAAAAGGACACCCTAAAAAATTGGTTTGAAGAGTCAAAATGGATTGGGAGCTGACAGAAGATCATTGCTGAGCAAGTTTTACATCGCCATTGACCAAGAGGCTGCCACTGAAGAGAGAAACCACTGCAACAAAATCAATACCTTTAAGCTCAATTAATGTTGATAAACTACCAGAAGGACAAAGAAGACTTTGAGAGAATTTTTCTATGAAGAAGCATTGAGCTGTTGCTGCTAGTGAAGTTGGCACATCGAATTAGAGTGGATATAATAATGAAAGAAACAGACTACTGAAGAATTTTTTAGCAACTCCCCAAACCATTGTGCAAAGTTTTGACAGAATCAGATGTGTCAACAGGGCTGTCAGCAGGCTAGTTTTGGAACAGGGTAGCTGCTAAGCTTTTGGAATGGCCTTTGGAAAGTCAGATTTTTGCCAGGGAAGAAATTATTTTAAACAAAGTGGTAAAATTTGCAACCAGAATGATACTACGAAAGCATCCACATGTTGGATAGGTGTTCTGAATGTACATTTAAGAAAACCTTATATGAATTAAATTTTGCGCACAGATTATTTTTTTTTTACTCTTAAAAATGTATGTTGTACAATCATTCTGCCCAAAAGAAAGCTTAGTTCAAATTAATCAGTGATTTTAATGATGTTCTCTAAAGTACAAATTGGTTTTTACATTTTTGTAGTCAGTCTGCTGGTGCAGGGAAATAAATGAGTTTGCCTGCAACTGCATTTTTTTTCTGTTTTCTGACCTTGTTTTCTTTTTTTATCTGACCTTTGATGTTTGCGCTTCCTCTGTTTATTTCTAGTAGTCAAGATCCTGATATTGTAATGATAAATTTATATTTGGCAGGAAACAACAGAGTGAACAAATCCAGACAAGACCTTCCAGATGGATTTCACCCATCCAGGAAGCTGAAGCCCACACCAGTTCAAAAACATTTTTTTTTTAATTTCTCAGTTTTGTAATTGCTATTGAAGAGTTCCCTTCTCCCGCTCCCAGGGCCACCATCAAACCACATACTTGAAGTTCTCTAAAGGATCTCTCTACACACAAGACTTCGTGATTATGTTTGCCTGACTGAATGGTCACTTTGCATTTTCCACGAGCTCCACATTGACAATGACCTCCAGCATACCTACTTTGTAAAAAACCAAAAGAAAACAACCAAACACCCATTCCATTGATTGCTGTGGCCATCCTTGACTTTCTGAACCATGTCCCATCCCCTTCATAACCCCTATAATTTTGGGATACAAAGTTCTACGCAGCATCAAAATGCACTCAGCTCTTCTGGAGCATCCTCTGGAACTTCTGACACTACGTTGGGAACAATTCCTTCACTGCGTGGTTTTCCAGTGACCTACATCCCCCCACAGAGTAGTTCTATTTTAGATGGAGGTGTGAAGAGATCTACAGAAATGTATCTTGGTCAAGCCAGGAAAGAGATGAGACAACAGCCTGTTAACCAGGCCCCTTGCTTTACCGGCACTCAAGAAGACAAGTTTATTTCTTCAACTGCAACGGTTGCCTCCAGTCCAGTGTGCTCAGCATCTCAAAGACACTCTGATTTTAAAAGTAGTGGGCCTTGTTCCTTGGACTCGTCAAGCTATAAGAAAGCCACTGAAAATGATTCTTCTAGATTTTTTTCATCATCTACTTCACTGAGCTTTCAAGGCAGTGGTGAAAGCATCTTTAGTACCTTCAGTGAAAGAGAACGGGATATGCAGTCCATTCCAGGCTTAGGTGATTCTGACTATCGAATGCAAGACAAACCTGTGCTCCCTACTGACTCCAGTTACCCAAAGTACTCTTCACAAGAAGCTTCTAACATCCTTTTACGTTTTGGACTTGAAAAAGACGACTTGGAATATCTGATCTCCTACCCTGAAGACCAGATAACCCCTGGCAATCTGCCTTTTATCTTAAGGCAAATCCGCATGAAGAAGGCTGAGAGTGTTAAACCTATTGTTCATTCAAAAGCCTGTCCTGAACCTCAACCCACCCCCAGCATGACCGTAATGGACAGGTTCAGAAGGGAAGGGATGCAACAAGAAGAATTGGCACAGATTATCAAACCAAGTAAAGTGATTGACTATGGACATACTAGCAAATACACTGGAGGGTTTGGCAGTGATATTGGAAAGAGCAGTGGAAGTAGAGCTAACAGTAGTGAGAGTGGTAGCATGTTGCTCATGGACACTTATGATGGTGGCAGTTGCAATAGAGAACCACTGCAAGAAAGTACGACAGAAGTGAAAACCAGTACCTTGGTTTCTTCATGTGACCTTCGGGGAACTGTTTCCACTAATAGTTCAATGCAGAGCTATGAGCCTCCTCCAAGCTGGAATCCAACGCAACGATTGCCGACTCAGTCAAACCCAGCATCTCAAGAAATCATCAGCTCCTTCTCTTTACCAAAGAAAGACACAGACTTAAGACTTCTCAAATCCAAATTAGTTCCTTTGAAAGAACCAGAGCCAGATTGCCATTTGGCATTAAAAGCTCAACCACCTCTCAGTCATATTGCTCGTGGTGTGCATCCTGATCGACCTGGCCTTGTGCTCATCGGCAATAATGATAACAGTTGCACCAAGGATCAAAGTGAAAGTCAACAACAAGCGCCAAAGGTTGCTAAGCCCATAAACAAACAGAAGGTGCTCCAAAGGCAGATGCAGCAGGAACTAAAGAAACAGGCGGAGCAGCAGCGGCAGCAGGACCAGAAGCAACCACCAGTGCAGATGGGACAACGCCAGTGTGCAAACCCAGTCACTCCCCTAGCACCTCAGATAATTCCTAAACCAGTGAACTTCGTTCATATGCCACTGCCACTTTCCAGCAAGCAGTGTCTTGCAGACAGGGAGCTATCAGAGGGTCTGCCAGCGTTGGCCATGATGCAAGACTATGCTGCAGCCACACCACAAACCTTTCCACATACCTGTTCTCTGTGTTTGCAAAAATGTACTGGTATGAAGGTGAGTGGAAGACCATACTCTCTTCTGTCTCCATTTAGAACATTACGGGTATTTATTTCTGTCTATCATTTTGGTTAATTTAAAAAAACAACAACAAAAAAAAACAACAACATTAATTTGTGAAACAACCTCCTTGTTTCCAAACTTTACGACTGCAATTTTAAAGCTTTTTTAAATATAAATTTCTGTAGCATATTCTTCTGATCTGTTATTTAAGTCTTTCTCCCTTGGACATATACTAGAAATAACACTTATGAAGTAAATGATTTCTGTCATATTTCAGTCTAGAAGAAAATGACTGGGTGTGCATCAGTCTGCTCTAGTAAGTTCTAGCTTACTAGAGCTGCCTTTGGAAAAACCTGGAACATTTTCTAATGGTTCTCCAACAACATCTTTATTCATATATGTTGAAATGTCAAAACATGTCACTTAGGGTACAAGGGAGATTGTCATATTTTGTATTTATGGGGAAAAGAGTTAAGACTGGATTATCTGAGCTGCGTTAGTCTCTAAAAGTAATTCAAAGTTACCCTTTTTCTAATTTAATTTAACAGTAATGGCAAATTGGAAGTTTCTGCCCAACAAAAAGGAAACGATAAGTGAAGATGAAGAGTCTGCAAATCTGAGGAACATGAGCATCAGAAAGATGACTTTTCCCCCGAATTGATATTTTGTTTACAGCCATCCACTTTAGAACAGTTACTGTCTTTAGAAGAGTAACAGTCGTCTTGCAGTGACAGTCATTGGTTGAGATTGTGAAGCAAAATTAAGATGTTCTATAGTATGCTGCAAAAGTCTTGAGTCCCTTGTATTTCCTTTCCAAGGATCCAGAGTTGCAATTGTTATTGCAAATGGTATTGAGCAATAGTTCTCCAGGCTTTATGAAGGACTTTCAAAGATGGTCTTTGGACATTGGCTGCTTTTTCACTCATTTCATTCCAGTTCTTGTACCGAACCATTTTCAGAGGAATGTTTTTTGTTTGTTTGTTTTTTAAACCAGTTAATACTGATCTATGAATGATTCAACCAATAAAAAAATCCAGCAAGCCTACAGGTTGAACCACTGGTGTGTCTACACAAAACCGATAACTAGGCAAAGAATTCTTTTGAAATTGTATTTTTATGCACTTTGTCAGCTTGTTGCAGAAATACATAATTTTTTCCCCATCTCTTTAGTTAAATCTATGTAAATTGCCAAACATAACACTTTCTGACCACTGCAGAAAGTGTAGTGGTTTTGCACCAAAAGGATGATTCCAAAAGAGGTATTAGCCAAAACCTTAGCATGTGTCCTTAAAATATTTTGAGTAAGCTGGACAAGTGGAAGAAAAGAGAAGTGTCAATGTTGAAAAACAATTTAAAGCAGATAAACAGTACCTGAAAGTCATGTCCTTGAGAGACAGGAAAGAAAAGACCTATAACATGCATGTGGCCCTTCAGTTGAGCAATCTCCTGTTCACTGAAGCCTCATCATGGTCTCAATGGAAGGGCGGCTGTCGAGAACCCATTCTTAAGTAAGAGGACCAGGAAGAAAAGACTAGACTGGAAATTAGTAGCAGCAGGTCTGATGGAGAGATGAATAAAAATGTTACATTTCTGATACAGATGTCATCAGTGTGTACAGAAGAGGTCAGGAGAGAGACAACAACAGTGAGTGCAGACTACTTAAAGAAAGGACAAGAAAGCTTGCTTAAAAGGCTGTGTTGAAGAACAAAGGTGGTCATACCAAATATTGGTATTCAGATGTTAGAACTATTAAAACTCTGTTTTTCCCTCAAGGTTTGTTTCTATATTGCTTGCAGATTTTCAGTAAGTCATTGTAGTTACTTCCCATTTTAGCTAAGTATAGATAAACAAGGGGTTCAAGACTTTGGCATACTACAGCCCTATAAAATGAAAATCCCCAGTGCCAGAGCTTCAGAAAAAGGGGGGTAGGTCTTCTTCTTCAACTGTCCAAACGGTATTTACAGGTGATATTTTGTTGTTTGGCTTCATCTTCATCCAGACCTGACCTCTGCTGAGACGACGTCAAACCTCAGGACTCATTTTTATTGACACATTCACACATAGGACAGAAGAGACAGATGTTGCAGAATCAAGAGTCCTGCAAGATTTTTTACATTTCTGTATTTCTTTTGTTTTGTTACCAAATGCATGACTGTGGTCTTCCATGCCATCCTATTTGGTGTCATTTATAAATATGCTAAATTATTCAATCTTTTAAGGATTATGTCTTTATAGATTTATCATACTTATATGTACATTTATTGCTTTCCACTATGGTTTATGAACAATCAGCTGATGTCCAAACTTTGAAAGAAGTCTAAAGGCTGCTGTGAATGTTAGGGACATTGGTTGTCAGATGGTTAGAAAAAATGCCACCCGAGCGGTTGTGGTTGATAATACTTTTGCTATGACAATGAGGCCTATCTAAATGTATGTTTGTTCTGACCACTAGGAATGGCTCCTTCACCAGAATACCAGCTTTCACCTCGACAACTGCAAACTTCTTCGGAAACGGTCAGTCTTTTCTTCTTTTAACGTTCTCTTTAACTGTGGGTGTCTGACCACGTTTTGGCCAGACGTTTCAGTGGGTTACTGAACAGAATGAGTGGTTGTAACGTTATAAAGTCTTTCGTAGCATTGTTTCTGATGCTTTGGAGTTAGTTGTTTAGATGGGTAGTATATCCTCTACAGCTTGTTGCTGAGGTCATCAAAATCAGTTTTAAAAATTGTAAGGTGGGCTACTTTTTTCAAGCTAACATTGTTAATAGGGTTGATCTGCCAAGGTTAATCAGTCCCTCGAGAAATCATGCTTTAAGATTGATTGGTAGTTGCAGAAACCTACATTTTTAAAACATTTGCTGTTTTTAATAGATTTTTGATTTCACTTATATTGTTATTTTTCTTTTCCAGATATCCACAGTGGGATGGCAAAGTACTGACGTACCAAGGGTAAAAGTCTTTGTCTTTTGGGAAATTAAAAATACAGGTTTTCCCCCCTTTTTTTTCTTTTTTGTTAACAGTTATATTTATATATATTTAAACCCCTGTTGCTCTTATTAGTTCTTCAAACACAGGAAAGAAGTCCTCACCCTCCTCTTCTGGCAAAACTTCCCAGCATCGTCATCAGAAAACCAGGCGTGAGAGTCGTTCCCGTTCTCGCTCACACAGCCCACGTCGCCGCCTTGGTTCAGATGGCAGAAGGCCTAAACATGGCAACTATTCATGCTCTCACTCAAAGAGCCCTCACCACCACTTCAGCTCTGGGGGGAGAAGAGAGAAACTCAGTAGTGGATCACGATCGCCAAACAGCTCCAGACATGCTCGCAGGTCTGATTAATAAATATCTATATATATCTATATATATCTATATATATGTCAATGGAAATTGTGTCTAAGAATACATCTCTTGACAACATATCTATATATATCTATATATCTATATGGTATATAGATATATATAGATATGGCACGGTGGTTAGCACTGTTGCCGCACAGCAAGAAGGTCCTGAGTTCAATTCCACCATCAGGCCGGGGTCTTTCTGTGTGGAGTTTGCATGTTCTCCCCGTGTTTGCGTGGGTTCTCTCCGGGTACTCCGGCTTCCTCCCACCGTCCAAAGACATGCAGCTTGTGGGGATAGGTTAATTGGATAATCCAAATTGCCACTAGGTGTAAATGTGCGAGTGAATGTGAGTGCGAATGGTTGTCTGTCCCTGTGTGTTAGCCCTGCGACAGACTGGCGACCTGTCCAGGGCGTACCCCGCCTCTCACCCTATGACAGCTGGGATAGGCTCCAGCGCCCCCCGCGACCCTGAAAAGGATAAGCGGAAGCGAATGGATGGATGGATATATATGTATATGTATATGTGTATATGTATATATATATATATATATATGTGTGTGTGTGTGTATATATGTATATATATATATGTGTGTGTGTATGTGTATATATATATATATATATATATATATATATATATATATATATATATATATATATATATTTATTTATTTTAATGTAGAAGTAAATAAAATAAATAAAATTTTAAAAAATTGAAAAAAAGGTTTTCCATTCCAGTGAATTCTATCACGGCATCAGTGTTAGGTTTGACCTTTTTATCCTCACGGGATTTGTAATAGAAATATTGCTTTGAGGTATTTCATTGGCAGTTTTGAAAATGTCCTTATTTTATTTGAGCCTGAAAAAAAACATGTTTGATTCATACTTTCTAGGTCCCGGTCTCGTTCCTTCTCCCCACGGAAGGACTATCTTGCCTCCTTGCGTTATCGATCACATTCAAGGAGCCATGAAAGACGATCGTCACCAAGAAGGAGACATGAGAAACAGTTACTACAAAAGAGGAATGATGAAAGACGATCGCCGACAAGGAGACGAGATGATAAGCGTTTGCCGCTGAGCAGAAGTCATAAGAGCTCATCATCAGAAAAGAGGCCTCAACAAAAGAAGTTGGACAACAGTACAAAAAGACTTGCTAAACAGCTGCTGGAAACCACAGGTTTGGCAGTGTGCACACATACATATACTCCACTATATATGAAGAACTTTTAAAAAATAAAATAAAATAAATACTCAAATTACAGAATTTTTTTAATAAAAAGCCCCAAGGCACAGGATAACCTTCTCTGTTTATACATATGAATCACCAAAGTGTGACTCTTTTTTTCCATCTTTGTCCTTCTAGGTCTCCACTCTTTGTCAAAAAAGTCTGACCTGGAGGCCATAGCTGAAATACTGGCTGAGCTAGCCAAGATGAAGTCACCATTAACATCCTTATCATCCTCTGCTTCTACATCATCATCCTCCTCAAAGAAGGAGAAGACCATCAAGTCATCTGAAAGTAAACCTGGACTTCATAAGAGTGAAGCAAGTACCTCTTCAAAGCCTAAGGTTGGTGTGTTTGCCAACAGTTAAGGAGTGCTAAATAATATAGTCCCTCCTTTCTTCCTAAACTTTTGGGTCTAAGGCACTGAGAAAATGGTTTGATCTGTGATATAAAGAAAAGAAAGAAAGAATTAAAAGAAAAGTTTTCCTTATGCCTTACAGGAGTCATCGACAGACTCAGATGCATTTGTCTGCACCGAACAAATTATAAAAGGAACTAGCTTCAATCATTCACAATCAAGTCTATAGTTAGTTTTTGATTTTTTTTGTCTGTTTGCACAGGCTAGTAAATCTTTTCCTTCAACAACGGTCAAATTACATGGGATTGTCAAAACTTTTTCTCACGAAGAAGTGGTTGCTGCTGTGGAACATTTTGGAAAAACTGAGTCCATTGTATTGTACAGGTCCAAGCTAGAGGTATGTATAGTGGGAGTAACCAGCTGATATGTTTTTGCTATAAATGTGGTACATAGAGTCATGTGAAAAAGGAACTACACCTTTTGTCATTTCTAAGGGTTGCCATCAGGACATCATAAAAATATTGTCCGATCCTTCCCATTTTCCAAAGTTATGTAAATAGAACCTCAGATAAACAACAATGCATAACATTCTACACTGTCATTATTTAGTGAGCAAAAAGTAAGCTAAAATACAAAATCACTGTATGAAAAACTAAGCATACCCTTACTGCGTCTATAAGAATTACAGTGGTAGGTAGCAGTCAGGGCCTGCTAATCAAACTTCATTGCTTCATTAACTGTTCATAAGGAAGTGTGAGCACCTCTGTGCTCTAGTGCTGGGCGATATGGAAAAAATATTTATCAAGATATGAATTATTTTATATCACGATAATGATATATATCACAATATACCACCTGACCTGTGGTCATCTGGAAAGTACGCAGTCTGTAAACAGCGAGCGCAGAGGGTGCAGTCTTTGTTAATGAAATGGATGGTTACGCTCTGCTCGTCCATAGGTCAGTCGTCAAGGCATAATGCACGACACTGCAAACATCCTTCTCTACTTTAGCCCGGCATGCGCCATACAAGCGAGGCAATTCGACGAGGTCACGAAAGCTGTCCTTCTCAACTACATAAACAGGGGCCATGCCTTTACAAATGTAACGCAAGATGGCTCCTGTGATTTGTTTATGGCGCTAGAATGTTTTCTCACAAAGGCCTTGTGTGAAAGACTGCTGTATCTTCGGCTGGCTGTAGTTTTTCTTTTCGCAACTTGCCGCCGTCGTTCCAAAACTTGGTTTAGCTTGGATTTTCTAGATTCTTGAGTATTCTTTTTCGTGGACCCTTCTGTAGGTGATAGAAGAGATTTGTTGTGTTGCCATCGGGTGCAGGAATAGTTTATAGCATAGCTTACAAATGGGAGTCTTCTGCTCCGTGTCGATGCTGTTGAACCCAAAATGTAACCAAATCGCAGATGTACCCCCTCTTTTCGGTAAAAGTGCTTCTTCTTGGGCTGAATGTGTAGCTGTCTCTGTCTGTTGCATGTCCGGGCATGAAACCGCAACCTGTCGCACGTCCATCATTTTGAGTTACTGTAAAGCATGTCGCAAATCCGGGTGCACGTAAAGCAGCACCATGTCGCAAAACCACAAGACGGAGTTTCTTTGCAAAAAATATCATTTTTTTTTATACTTTATTTTCTCTTGCATAAAGTTAAGAGTATGTATAGTGAGAAGACAACACTAATATATTTGCCACAGGCTATTTAACCCTTTAAGACCTACCATAGAACCAAGTCCACCAGAGCTTATCTTTATATTTTTACATGCTGTAGTGCCATTTGTGGGAGCATTTCAAGTTGCTATACATCAATACAACCGTTATAGCCCAAGTTTTAATAATATATGCATTAAGTCCATGGTAACTACATAAATTGCAAAAAAGTGCAATAAACTACCAAAATAATTGAAAATCGTTTTAGTTTTAGTTTTTAACATATATTTCTAGTTAGAGAAATTTAAGAGACTTATCCCTCAAAACTGTAAATACAAGAAAGTTGCACCAAATAGTTTCCAACAACGAGAAATTTAGTTTGAGTGTCTTCATAGTTTTATTTTTGAGATACACTAATTTTTATATACTGCAGGAAAAATGAAAATAAATATTATGATGCAAATTTGCAAATAAATAGCATGTGCATCAAAATAAACTATTTCCAACAGTGTAATTTGAGTTCTAAGCATCCCAGAAACGATACAGAAAAGCATAAAGTCAAACATGACTTTTAAAAACACCAGCATAGGCTTATAAGGCCCTGAAGGTAAAAAACTACATTTTCCGCGAAGATGACGTCACTTCCGGTTTCGGGCAGGTAATGGCGGACATGCGATAGTTCGCGCTGACCTATATTCCAACGTAAGAAGTGCTATGAACAGCTGATCGGATCGGCGAAGCGTGTTTCTGGAATATTATGTTTTTGTTGCTGCAAGTGCTTTTTATGCATTTTTTGCAAAGCTATATGTGGAAGGAAACCGTGACTTAGGACAAGCTAATGGCATAAGATGTAAGTACAACTCCTCCGTTTTCATATGTAAAAAAAAAAAATTATTGCGCTAGCTTAAGTGGTTCCAGTTCTACAGGGATTTAAAAATATTTAGGCAAAACGGAGTGTGCCTGCTCAGACTGGTTTTAAAGGGTTAATTATATATTTTATGTAATAATTTATATAATTAGGTTAGAAACGAGAGGCGGGGTACACCATGGACATGTCGCCAGTCTGTCGCAGGGCCAACACAAAGAGACAGACAATCATTCGCACTCACATTCACTCCCGCATTCACACCTATGGGCAATTTAGATTTTCCAATTAACCTATCCCCACAAACTGCATGTCTTTGGACGGTGGGAGGAAGCCGGAGTACCCGGGGAGAAGCCAGGCAAACACGGGTAGAACATGCAAACTCCACACAGAAAGACCCCGGCCTGATGGTGGAATTGAACTCAGGACCTTCTTGCTGTGCGGCAACAGTGCTAACCACTGTTAAGAAAAATTGGAGAAAGGAGTATGGAGGGCTCTCAAGCAATAACAACTCTGGTCCACGAGGTATGATCAAAGCGAAGATTTATTGGTTACATGCATGGAGTCCAACACTGTGCAGATTCAGCATTGAACTGTCTTACAACCGTCAGAACAAAGGTTTTATAGGGGTAAGATAGTACAGCCCCCTCCTCTCAGACACAATACAGCAGGGCCGTGCAGAGACGTTTACAGGGGCGGGTGCTCAAAGCTAAAAAGGGGCACATTGAACCAGGCTGAATAACAACAACACACACTCATCAAGAATCTAATATGGGATCGCATCATACTGTATCACTGTTGTGAGGCAAAGCAAACGTAGCCTATGTTTTACCTGATGGGTACAATGTTGCTGTTGAGGGGTTTCTGCTGCTCCTGCTGCTGATAGTGCTGGAGGGCAGGACTGTGTTGATCTGAGACTGTAGACATTAAAAAGTCCATAGGAGAGATGGTAGCTGACTAAACAAGTGTCATGAGATAATAACAAAATGCAAAGACTGGTGACAGCACTTGGAACCATAAGGCAACAAAAAACTGAGAAATAAACTAGGCTCTGCCTGTGAATCACTCTTTGCCTCTCTTCCTCCTTCCATCCCCTCATCTCATCTATCACTCTCCACTTGCTGTCCATCTGAGAACAAGGCACAACTTGCTATTGCAATAAACTATTATTTAATTATCCACACTTAACAACTCTTACACTTAATCTATAATAAAATGATGACAGAAAAATGTTATAGAAGCAAAACATTTCATTTGTGCTTATTATTATTTTTATACTGGAATACCTCTCCAACAACTGGTACATGTGTTAATGTTACCTGTGCTCTTTGTAATCCAGCTGCTGAGGGATCCACTGCCTTTAGTAACCTCACACAGCTCCTACTGTTTCCTCCTCATGTCCTTAGCAGCCATGTCTGGACAATGTTATATCATGAGTAATAATTTAAAAAATCCATATACATAAAACACACACATGCACGCACACACAGTGACATTTTAGACCTTCTTCAAAATACTGTATATACTGTGGGCACAAGTTTCCATCACGGTGCTGATCCAGAATCCTTCCCTTATTATTTATTACTAGAGCTACAATAATAAAGCAATGAGGGAAAAAAAGTAATAAATATGAAATAATGTATTTATGATGATTCAATTTGTTTCACTATCCACTCTGTGCAGGGAGAAAGCTTATTACATTTTTAAACTGTAGAGATACAATAATTTTGCTGCTGTAAAATCAGCATTTTGTCTTATTTAAAATATAAATCTAATATAATCTGTAATAAAAAGCCTTTATAATTATAGATTCAACTCAACAGCCTAAAGTGGTTCTTACTGGACCTGTAATAAAGACTAATATGATACCAATATATTTGAACATCTGAATGCAACATCACTATTAATAATTAATGGAATGGTAATACTGATTATAAAAATAGCAATAAAAATATCTTCCTCCTTACACCACCGTGCCACCATGCTGTCTCTTTGTGTTGGCCCTGCGACAGACTGGCGACCTGTCCAGGGTGTACCCCGCCTCTCGCCCTATGACAGCTGGGATAGGCTCCAGCGCCCCCCGCGACCCTGAAAAGGATAAGCGGAAGCGAATGGATGGATGGATGGATGGAGGTTAGAAACGATAGAAGACAAATGGCACGATAGACACTTTTCTATCGTCCACACGATATATATCGTCATATCGCCCAGCACTACTGTGCTCATATGGACCATTTAGGTGTGTGTTAACACAATGCCAAGGAGGAAAGACATCAGCAATGATCTTAGAGAGTCAATTATTATTGCCAGTCAATCTGTATTTTTAGGCGATTTATATCACTATTTGTAGTCCATCATTCTAAAGTTAGAAAGATTCTTCACAAGTGGAAAATATTCAAAGGCAATCTTCTCAGGAGTGGACATTCTAGTAAATTCACCCAAAAGTCAGACCATGCAATATAAAAAGTCCAGACCTCAACCTGACTGAAATGCTTTAATTGGGCCTTATGAAGGTGGTATATATGCCCTTGACCTCAATGAACTGAAGGGAAAAGGAAAGGAGAAAGGACGAGAAAAGGCCAAAATTCATCAATAATAAATGTGGTCTACTTAGTTTTTCACACACACTGCTTCACCATCCTGGCATAGTTTTTGTTCAAATAATTTTTTTGCGTTTTAAAAAAAAATGACAGTCATACACAATTTTTCTGAGATGTTCAAAACATTTTAGAGCCTTGCACGGGCTAGGACTTTTATGATGTCCTGATAAGTAAAACTCCAGAGTTGAAGTTGTTCTTTCTTTTTTACATGACTGGAAGTTTTACAATAACTTAACATAATTCTGAGTTACATGAATATGTATAGAAGTGACCTTGTTCTGTTTTTGTTTTTTGCTTTGATGTTTGGTTAGGGATTATCCAAGCAGCAAAACATGCTTTTCATCCCAAAAGATCTCTTTTATGAGCGATTTGTAACAGTTCAGTTAAAAAAAAAAAAATGCCATTACTTGATCTGAAATGCCTAATTACCTAATTAAAATTTAGTTTGCCATTATGTCTGCTTGTTTTTGAACCACTGTTTTGTGCTGCTCTTGGTAGTGAATGTGAATGTGGTCTGGCTAATTTGCCCCACATGGTAAATCTGACCTTTAGTGTGTGAATATAGTGGGGACATAGTCCTGATGGTTGAAATAATCACAATGATTTCACTTTGTGTGTTTATTTGCACATGTAGGCAAAAGTGAATTTCATGAAAGAAGAAGATGCTCAAAAACTGAAAAAGTTACAGAGCATCGACATAAAAGGAATACCAGTCACTGTTGTCAGAGAACAGGTATTGTACCTTTTCTGAGTTGTTTTTTAATTATGGTAAAACTGTCAAAACTTTGAATGTATTGCTGTAGCATCATTATACTGTATTTCTGTTATTAATTTTAATATGTAATTTAATATATTATACTTGTTCATGTTTATTCAAACTAAATCTGTTTACAGGATACTGTTACAAAGAAGCGTCTTCCAACCTTTACCAAAAAACAAGAGCAGCTTCCACAGAAGTAAGATATGCTTGACATTCAGACCTTCATCTCGATTGAGATTATCTTCGTTTCTGTCATTTGCACTTATTAAAATCTTTTCTTCACAGAAAAATCGTCAAGTCCACTAAATCCACTTCAACTAGAAATTCTTTTAAAAAGCCGTTGTCTTTGTCATCTGGAGAGAAAAAAAATACAACAGGCAAACTTGTTACTAAAGCAAAAGTCTTGGTTTCCAAAGCAAAAGGTGTCTCAACAAAACAGATATCCAAAACCTTAAAGCAAGGCAAAGTAGCTGCAAAAGGAGCTGTAAATGTTGTTGAAGAAAAGAAAGATGCTTCAAATCTTAAAGGTTGCAATAATTCCAAAAGTTCAGGAAAGCAGCAGGGCAATGCCGTCTCAAAACAAAGACCTACCCGCAAAGGATCTGAAAGCAATGCTAAAAACTCTGTAGTGGCACCTAAAGATACAGTCAAGGTGGACCAATTGTCAAAAAAGACCATGAATCCAATTAAAGGAACTGCAATTGTAACTCATGCAAAGGTCTTAGTTGCCCAAGCACAAACAGCCTCAACTATCGACAAACCTCAAAGTCAATTAGAACAATTGGCTGCAACAGTAACTTCAACAACATTAAATGTGGAAGAAATTACTGTAAAGGGCACTAATGTTCTATTTAAAACTTCAGAGGATAAGCCTGGTGTAGAGACTTTAAAGCCACCAGAAATGGAAATAAAGTTTCAGCAGCCAACAGTGGTGAGTGAGGAGACAACCGAGGTACTTGAAACAAGAAATGCAACAGCTTCTGGAACAAAGAACCAGGCTGATGACAAAGTTTATCAGAAGGAAAAAGAGGTCAAACACGCTGAACTATTGGAGTCTGTGTATACAAAAGTCGTAGAGCCCATTGAAGTTGAAAGTTTTTCCGGTAGCAAATGCTTGCGAGAACCAGAGTCCTCTGAAATAGGACAAATGCCACCACAGACTTCAGGGAGCTCAGCTCAAGCTGCTTTGGATACAAAGCAGACACCCGAAAGGATCGAAAAGGGTCAAGAGCAGCAAAAAGGCAAGGTGGACACAGTTCATGCCACAAATGTTCCATCCAAACCTAAAACTTCAGAAAATAAGCCTGATGAGACCTTCAAGACCCCCAAAAGTGATACAAATGTTCAAGAATCTGCAGTTATGCCGGAAGACAGAGTAAGAAATGTGTCTGCTTCTGAAATGAAGCAGCAGACAGAATTAGCCAAAGTTGAGACAAAAGAGGCCAGTCACACTGAACCACTCGAGTCTGGGAATAAAAAAGTGACAGAGCCCAAAGAAGTTGAACACTTTACTGACATAACAACTGAACTAACCAAATCGAATAAGGGTCAGACACCAACCAGCACAAGTGAGACTACACTAGTTGTATCTCCAACAAAACATCCGATTGATTCACCTCATAGAACACAGACTACAATAAAAAAACCAGAATCCTACGAGAATACAGAGGTTCAAGAATCTGGAATAGTGCCTGAAAAGACAACCAAGGTTCCTGAAACAAAAAAATTATCAGTTTCTGAAACACAGCAGCAGGCGAACTTGTTGAAAGTTGAGACAAAAGAGCCCAAACACAGTGGGGATTGCTTTGAGGATACAGAGGTTCAAGATTCTGGATCTGCCAAAAATGATGTGGACGAGGCAATGGAAGTCGAACATTTTGCTGAGAAAAAGGCCTTACTAGCCAAATCGAGTGAGGGTCAGACACCAGCCAGTACAACCGAGACCAAACCAATAATTGATGACCCTCAGAGACTGCAGACCAGAGCTGAGACAAAAGAGGCCAAACACAGTGAACCACTAGAATCCGGAAAAACAAAAGGGACAGAGTCCATGAAAGTTGAAAGCTCTACTGACACGACAAAGACTATTGTCAAAAACACAGAAACTTTGGAGAATCAAAAATCTGCAGCAGTGCTTGAAAACACAACCAAGGTTCTTGAAACAAGAAATGGATCAGCTTCTGAAACAAAGCACCCAGCAAAATCTACCAGTGTTGATGTAGATGCAAAAGATGCCAAACGTGCTGAATCACTGGAGATTGGAGTCCTGCAAATGTCAGGAAGTTCAACTGAAGCTGCTCTGGAGGCAAAGCAGATGGTTCAGAGTGTGAACACAGTCTCACAGCAAAAAGGTATGTTTGATACCATTAAGCTTGTGAAACTGAAACTCTATATTTGAGGAATAAGTAAGGTAACATTTAGACACCATTATTAGCATTATTAGTTGTGGGTTCAGTATTTCTGGAAGTAGGACATGGAATATGTAGGACAGTGTTGTTGGAGACACAAAATACAGGTTGTGTCTTTGTTACTGATAATGAAAAAACATACACTCATGTAGAAAAATAGTTTTTGCAGGACTCAATGCATTTCTATGAATACATTCCTACCGTGTTTACTGCCATTTCTTTAGTTTATATCTGCCTGTGGACATGTTCATGAGGTTTGCTTCTAAAATTCTTTTTCAAAATACTGCAATCTATCTAAATAAAACTCCTCCTCCTCTTTAAGATCTTGTGATTGATGTGACAAGTCAAAAGGATCCCCCGTCAAAAACTGTCAGTAATGTTTTGGCAGTGTCGACTGCAGTAGCTGCATCTTCCAAAACTGAGCCAACAGCTGCAACAGCAGGCAAGCAAAGGCAAAGTTTTAGCAACCTGACTTTTGGGGAGAAGATAGAAAAGCTCATGGATAGAAATCGCCTGAGTAAGTAATGACAGAAGCCTGTATGAAGGTCCTTATTTGGTTTTTTTGGATCAGAACTCCTATTTATCAAACTGTTTTTCTGTTCACTCTACATCGCAGATTGTTTCAAAAATAATAAAACATTGCTGTCAAAGGTAAGTTGTTTTTTTTTTTTCTTAAAGGTATGACAAACCCGTCTCTCATTTTTAGGTGTAGCCGAAAGAACAATAAAAATCTAGTAAAATATCCTTTATAAACGTTTAGCAAAGGCAATAGTGTTATCTGTAGGTCTTAATAAATTACAAATGTTTTTCCACTGTTGTAAAGATAATTTGGAATTTTAGTCAACAAATGCATTACAAACAAAGAAATAAAGTGGTGCATTTGCCATTTCATGTTTCTTTTTACAAGATAGTCATCATACTTTTGACTCCTGTGTTGCATTCTGCTTAATAGTTTGGCTAAGTTCACTTTCCTGAATCATTACTTCTGATTTCTCCTTTTCCCCTGCTGTTTAAAATGAAGGTGATGTTGATCACAAACCTGCCAGAATATCAAAATAGCTGCTACACAGAGGCGGACGTTGCCAATCAACTCACCCTATTTGGCTTTGGATATATGGAAGATGACATCTATGTTATTCCTCAAATGCGTATGGTAGGCACCAAGTTATCAATCTGCATTACTCAGTGATCCCACAGGTATATTTCTAGGTCTCTCTTTGGTGTCTTTATCTGAGGTCAGCCTACATTTTCTTGTGTGTATTTGTGTACTGTGTTGGTGTTTGTCACCATGTGAATGATTAGAATAATAACACGTGACTTTTCCTTCTAGGCTTTTGCCATCGCGCCAAGTGTGATGAAGGCAAAAAAGCTTTTTAAATCGTCGAAAGAGAAGAGTATTATTCTCAATGGGTCCACACTTTGTTTGGAGTTTTTAATCTACTCCTTTCCAATGAATCCGGTACGTACTAATACAAAAATACTGCATATTTATACTGTGGCATGTTTGGAAAAACTTGCTGTGCTTCTAGTGCACAATCTTGTTGATTCCTGTAGATTAGTAAATCTACAGGAATCAACAAGACGATGGTAATTCTAAAATATTGTTTAAAGTAGATTTTTTATTAATTGAATTTGACTATTTTTAGATTATTTAAATGTGATAGATGCAGCATGTAAATACCATACTAAAGTCTTAAAATTTTCTTTTTTAAAAATATTTTGTTACCTCAAACTTCAAAGCTTCTAGGTTCACATTAACAAAAAGCTTTTATCTGTCTTGATTTCCTTGCTACTAGTTTTTAACTTGAAAATATCAAACTGTTCTTTGAATCATTATGATTTATTGATGATGCAACTAGATAAATTAGCCTTTCACTGCCTTTTGCTGTGTTGCGCCACAAATGGACACAAATTGCTAAATTTGTGTCAAGGAAAAAAGAAAACTCTCCAAAATACCACCTTAAATACATTAAATGTTTGAAATGATACTACCCAAAATTAAATAAGAGAGTAAGAAGTGTCTTGCCGTAGAGCGTAGTACCTTTAACGATGTGTTCTCTTACATTCATGTTTCAGCTTGGATTTTATAGCACCCTGATGAATCTGGTGAATTATGTAAGTAACTTTTTTCCCCAAAATATAAATGTAAATATAACATATCAAATAAACAAACTAAAAGAAACTGTTTGTGTTTGTTTGAATGTTTGCTGGCTCTTCTTAAAACAGCAGACAACTGATGATGGATCAACGGTAATCTACATCAAGAATATCTCACCAAGTGAGGCCAATGATCTCAGGGAAGCTTTGGAAAAAATCGGTTCTGTCAAAAACTACCTGCCTCTCCTCAACAAGGTTAAAACACACACCTGTTCATACATTTGATTTAGGGGATTTAAACAAAAAAGACAGTGTTGTCTTATCTTCTCTTATCTTTCATATTTATGCATGTCTGTTCTAGGTGTTTATTGAATTTGAGTCCATTTACGATGCTGATCGACTCGGAGTTTGGTACAGCCTCCTGAAACAGGGCTTTGGCCATAATGTCTACAGGATTAAGATACCAAGAAATGAATCCACAGCACGGCGTAAGTCTGTGTTTTTGGATAAAATAAAGCAGATGAGATGTAGATGTATGGGAAGTTACATAATAGGTAGCTAACAAAATGCTGAAGGGTAACTGGTAGGTCTTATGCTGGGCATACACTGTGTGATTTTTGGTCCATTGTGAGCCGATTTTACCGTCGTGCGACCGTTTTGGGGATCGGCCCAAGTTTCGCCTTAATCGTGTGTCGTGCATCATGTAGTATACATGGGGTAACGAGAAGTGATTAACACCTCACGACCAGCTCCCGATCATCAATCATTTGGTCGTAAGAAAATCAAACCTGTTGAAATCCTGTCAGCCGTCGTGAGGGTGTCAAAGCAGCCTCTCACACTGCACACGCGCAAACACAGAAATGCATTGTGTGATCTGGACACAAGCAATGGAAGCACACCTTGTAGAACTTTGGCAAGCTCATCTGAGCCTTTTTGATGTGGCCTCACAAAATTATTACGATCACACCAACCGTGAAAAGAGTTGGATGGACATTGCTGCTCAATCACAGCTACCTGATCAATGTTTTTCATTAGCAATTTAGCAAAGTTGATGGTGGTGGTGTGTGTGTCTGTGTGAGTGAAAGACAGAGAGGGAGAGCGAGAGACAGATTTTGTGTTGTAAGCTTCATGTTATGGACGCACAGTGTGAGCACTCAGCTCACATCAGAGCATCGGGCCGCATCGTGACCTACGAACTTCTAACCCCTGCGAGTCAATCGTACAGTTTGAGAAGGAGCTGAATAACATGACTGAAAAAATCACACAGTGTATGCCCAGCTGTAGGCATTGCAGTAACCAGTGCACTCATGTGTCTCCATTGGGCTGATTTCTCAGACCCAAGCTCTTCTTTGGGATACATATATAATCTCCCCTTGCTTTTTTTGGATTGGCAGGAGCTGAAGTACATAAACTACACTTCAGCTTTGAACAGGAAGTTATTACTTCATAGCATTGTTGCTACTTTTTCCTCGTATGGGGGCAATTAGTTTATTGTGTTATGCTATTAAATAAAGTGTAAAATGATATTGAGGAAAACGAAGTTTGAGGTGCAGAAAAGGCAAAATGTAACGTGAGGATGCAGGCTCTCAAGAGGTTGATGGCCATGTTAACAAGAAGAAAGGTTAAATTCTCTCAGAGGATAAAAATTTGTCTGCAATTGTTTATATTCTTACTTGTTTTTTAGGTTGTGTGCCATACATGCATACAACAGAATTCACCTGGACTTAAAAGTCTGCTACACTGACAAAAACAAACTGCCTCAGCAGCTAGTCATTGTTTTTGATATGTTAAAGATCATAAAATAATTGGAATGATATGATGGTAAATATAAAATATCAAAATCAAAGCATTTAATAAATTAAAATAAAGGTCTCTGTTTTTTGTTTGTGCAGCACCCAGACTGGCAGCGAAAGCTTTGCCGGACAGCAAGGTTGTCGCTGAAGGGGCGACAATCCCAACAGCAAATTTTGGTGTTCCTCAGGGAAGCACTTCACCATTTTGGGTTACAATGAAAACATATCCCTTTTTGTTCCCTACTGCATCTCCTTGGTTTGTCATCCCAGGTGAGAAAAACAACTTGAACTAGAACTAAACTCCAGATTCAAAATGTAGGAAATAAGTGGCTCTTACAAGTGACTGTGTTTATTTTTGACTCGTAGATTTTCTGACAGTCCAGCTGACAAAAAAACAGGTAAGCACAATTTTTTTAAATTCTCCAAACTGATCAAATAACAAGAAAACTGTAATTTTAATTACTTGTGATAAGATATTGTTTACCAACTAGATATAACATTTGGCTAAGAAAGTGATTGGAAAATTGTTTGCATAACCAGCCTTGGAAGTTTGGAGAAACTGGCTGAATCTGAATGCAAATGCTTCTCTTTGAACCAACTTTTGACATTTTTCTGCTTAATTGCTAAAGAAATAATGTTGTCATGCTTTTGAGTCAATCGTCCAATCACCCCTGATCTCCAGTTCTAAACTCCATGCTCCTCATTTTGATATGAATATATATGAAATATACATTTTTATCCCATGGTCATTACATGTTCTGAAAATCTGTGCTTAACTATGTAAAATGTCATTACCTGTTTTCAATATCAAATAGCATAAAATAGTTAATGACTTTATCAAAGGAAGCACAATGTGGAGGTGTTGCCTCTGCTGTTTTTTCCCCTCTTTGAATTAACTTTGTGTCCTGTAGAAAAACCATCCTCCAGGCTCTGTTTTCCCCCACATTATGCTGACCGGTTTGCCAGAAGGGAACTACAGACACGAGGATGTCGCCAAGCTGGTGTGGCACCATTTCCCCGTTCATAATCTTCATACTCTGTACTACAAGATCATCGTTTTATCACTGCAGAGGAGGGTGAGGAGTAGATGCTGAAGACTGACACAAGCACAAACATTTTAATATTCCTGTTTTGTTTTTTTTTAATCAATCAAAGCTTTATTGAAAACTTTTATTTTTATCTGAGGCTTTTTCTATCCTGACCTACAGGCCTTCGTGTACTTCAGTGACTGGAATGCCTGTACCAATTTTGTTCAACTGCACAGGAAAAACCCTATTTCTGTCGGAGGTCGGATACTCAATGTCCACTTCGTGTTACAGGACATGCATCCTGGATCCAGTGAGGTATGGAGATCTCCTTCCAAAACTTTGATGTGTTATTTGGGCCATTATTTTTCTGAACTATTATTTATTTGTACCAAAGATCAAATCATAATTAAACCACAAACTTACAGTCACACTAGGGAAGATGGTGGTTGGAGACTGGCACAACCAAAACCATTGTGACTTTGTGTAATGAACTTGCACTCTTGTTGCTTTTGATGTCTGTTCGTGATAATACACTGATTAACTGTTACATAGTACAAACATACAAATACAGTTGACAACCATCTCCAAAAGTTGGTTCTGTTCATCTGGACGTAGCGTTTTCAGTGCGAGAAACGTTTCGTCACTCATCCAAGTGACTTCTTCGGTCTCAGCTGACTGCAGGTTTCTTCAATCTTATAAACAGTACATTTGCATAATGACTGAAACCAGCACCACTGAACAATGGGCTGGGAGGTCAATTCCTTCATCAATATGCAAATTCTCATGACCATTGATCAACAACCACTGATCAAAGCCCACTGATCAAAGACCACTGATCAATTCACAGAGCTGGGGAATGGCTGCAATCACAGCATTGTAAGATGGCGAAAGATGTACCTTAGGCCCCCTCCTTGATTCAGAGATGGTCTTTCCCTTTTCACATAAATGGCCTCCTTGACTCTGCGCTCAAACCAGCGTTCCTCCCGGTCCAGGATGTGTACATCCTCATCATTGAAAGAGTGTCCACTGGCCTGTAGGTGTAAATAGACTGCACAGTCCTGGGCTGACGAGGTAGCTCTTCCGTGTTGTGCCATCCGCTTCGCAATCCTCTTGGCACTTAACAGCGTACACTGTGTTACTCTGTGTGTGTCGGGATACCCAATCCTTGGAGTAGACCAAGGATTAATTAGGTGTCATCAGGACGCTACAACACAGAGTGAACACCATCCCCACAGACAAAGCGGCCAGGGAAGCAGAAGAAAATCACAATAAGAAGGCCCTGAGTAAATGCGGTTATCCCAGCTGGGCTTTTGTCAAAGCTGGGAAGGCGCCTAAAGAAAGCTCCAGCCGATCCAGGAGAGAAGGACAACCGCTGACTAAGCAAAAACCCGTAGTGATCTGGTACGTGTCATGGAGTACCGGAACAGTTGAGACGCATTTTTTCCAAACACCGTGTCTCTGTGGCTTTCAAACCCCAAAACACACTGCGCCAAAAATTGCTCCACCCCACCCCAGTCTCCCAGTTGATGTCCGCACGTCTGAGTCCATTCAATTGTTTAAATCACGCCTAAAAACCCACTTGTTTAATTTGGCATTTGACGCAAATTAGTTTGACTTTCATCCGGTGCATTGCACTATGTAATTGTATTATTTGTACCTTGTTTTACTTGCTATGCTCTGCCCCGAATTTTACCCACATTGCGGTACTATTGTGAAGCACTTTGATGTTTGATGTTTGTCTTTTAAAATGTAATATAGAAATAAACTTTGATTTACCTTAAAATGTAATGTAATGTAATGTACCTTACAGCACCTTGAGGCAGCTGTTGTAATTTGGTGCTATATAAAAAAAAATAAAATTCAATTATACCTTTGGGATGGGGAGGTGTTTCACAATTTTGGGGGGGATCATTTTTCAAAATGGTAGATATAGTAACATAATTTATACATTTTCTAAAACTGTATTAAATGCTGTTTACTGCACATTAACACCCTGATTATGAGTTGGATAATTGAATTTACAGAATAGCAATGTGCGTGACAATATCGTTTAAAATCTTTTTGTAGGAGGTCGTATACAGAAATCTGATGAAATGGAGCAATATTGTAAGTAAACTATCACTTATTTAGATCTGTAGTCATCCAAAACAAGTCTTTCAATTTCCTGTTCCTTAACAGCAGCTTTTCATTGTTTTTCAGCATGTTCCAGATTCAGAGTCTCTGGAGGAGCGGCTGCTCTGTGTGGAGATCTCTGAGACATCTGTGGACCTCATCATGATGGTCATGCAAGTGGTGGCATCCAGTGGTTCTTTTGTCAGATTCTTGCCACTTGCTAACAGGGTACGACATACGCCTACATTTTTCCCACCCGTGTTTTCAGTTGCATGACTGCATTAACAGTTTTACTTATTTCAGTCAGGATTGCTATAGCAAAAATTTCGCATTTATGTTCTCATCTATGTATGTGTTCCATTTTCAGTCATGTTGTAGTTAATACTGCAGCTTTGCTTGGGTAAACTAAAGTGTGAACGAGTAAAAAAACCCCAATAAGAATTGTTAGATTTCTATTATCACTTTTTAAGAAACCTTTTCCTTGTCTTTTTGCTTTTCTTATGACTGTTTCTATTCTCAGATTTACATTGAGATGGCACAATCTAGTCGTGTAACACAGGTGTTGGAGAAGATTGCCTCAAATGAACATTTATCTACGAATGTAATTTGGTATGACTTTCACTAAAATAGGGGAAGAGATGAATAAATTATTAGAATAAATTACGTATTTATTTGTTATGGAAATAGACCCTTTGACCCTCTCCTTTTTTATCCCCTATACAGGAATAAAGTTCGACGTATTGAAACGTGAGTATTTCTCTTTCTAATAAGTCAGTTCCTGAATCTGGGTGCAGCTTCTCCTGTAGAAGTTAAAGCAGTTCTAATACTAAACATTTTGGGTTTGGGGATTCTTGGTTGGACGGAAAGATAATAATCTCATATGGTGAAGTATGATTTCCTGTTTCCTGTTTTTTTTTCTGTAATTTTTGTAATGAACTGGCTCTAAAAGATATGGAGAAATAAAAGAGGCGGTTTATGTAAATCTTTCTTAAGCTAATGACTGCTGAACAAGAAATTGGAAATGATATTTGTTTCTTTCTCTGTTTTGTAACATGTTACGTGTAACCATTTTTGTGAAAACAAACTTGTTTTTTCTGGGCAACTAACAAAGATTTTCTGCTTTTGATTTTAGTTTGAAGAGCCTAAAACAGCGTCTCCAAGACTCCAGTGAGATTAAAGTAAATCTTGAACTGGACACCACAGATGTTAAGTTCCCAACTGTGATAAGTGGAGCACAGCCTTCTCTTTCTGATAAAGGGCCGCAAACTCTTCAGCAAACCAGTACCTCTGGTTCTGCTCAACCAGCAGTATCAGTTAGTTCCAATATTTCTAAGTCTCTCACAACAGGACAAAGTGCAACAAGTGACCAAGGAATGGAAGAAACCAGTGATAAACCAGGAACTGAGATCACTATAACATCCACCATTGCTCTTCAGGCTAGTCAGGATGTAGAGAAGGCAGAATGGGGGGTAGGGGAAGAAGGGTCACCAGTAACTTCAGTCACCTCTGCTGATGGAAGAACTGTTTCAGCTGCTTCTACCCTTGCTCCTCCAGTCACAAGTCTGACAAAGTCTAAGGAAACGATCAAAGAACTTCCTTATGTTAATGCTGACAAGCCCAGACTGATTCAAGGAACCAAGACACAGAGTGTGGATAAAATGGTAATACCTGGCTTGGAATATGTGGCCAAATGTGTATTTCCAAAGTGCCAATATTTTTCTAAATATGACCTGTCATATTTTTGTGAGGTTAATGCATTTCCAATTTGTTCAAGTAAATTGGTAAGCATTTTTTTTCTTTTTAGAGCCCCAGCAAGAGAGAAGCAACCTCTAGAAGCGACATGGATAAAGAGAAAATGGAAGAAAAGGTGAGTTCCTTACTTCTAGCTTCAAATTTGGTCTGCATACATGCATAAACATACAGTATATAGAATCAAACCCACTATACTTGATGATAATATATCTTAGAGTTTATTAGTGACAGTCCTCTGTGGTCCCTTTTATTAGTTTTTGTTTAAAAAAAAAAAAAAAAAAAAAAAGCTCAGTTATGTAATGGAAAATAACTCATCTCTTTAACTGGTTAAGCAGACCTCCGGAGTGGAAATAGAAAACCAAAGCCTGGTTGTGTCAACCACTGCAAAACAGATCTCAACAAGGTCCTTCAACGACTCCATGAGCAGCTCATCTTCTAGTGTCAGCCGGACCTCTGTCTCTTCTTCTCTACAATCTATTGAAACTCCTCCCTTCCCTTGCCAAACAGCACAGCCAGAAAATCCAGAGTCTCCAGAGATAGCCTTACATTCTCCATCCTCCAGCTGTAGGCCTTCTTCATCAATGATTGCATCAACAGCAGCAGCAGCAGATGTGACAGTAGAGACATATCAGCTTCATAGAGACAAAGAAGCAAAACCCACAGAAAGTGCAGTAGGGAAGTCTGGTAAAGTGTTAGCAGAGGGCATTACTACGGAGACAAATGGAACAGAAATATCTGTAGCTATACATTCAGCTGCACATAGTCAGGGGTTAGAGTTGACAAGCCAAAAACAGAATCTAGAAATTGATTTTAACAATGGCATACACAGAGAGTCGAAGGAGAGGACAGAAGAAGTATGCAGAAATGATTATTCTGGCAAGTATCCTGAGGAGGAGGACTTTGAAGATTACCAAATCCTGGACTCGATTGAGGACCAAACGGATGAACAAATGAATGAAGACGAAAGCCAAGATGGCACTGAAACCAATTTATCTGGGTTTGTACAAGAGCCAGGCAACTCGTACCAGGTGATGGATAGTGTTACCGAGGACCAAGCAGCTATAGTTAAAGAGGACTCTCAAGAAGATGCCACTAATAAGGATGTGTTAGATTCAAGCATGAACCAAACTCCAAGGATCAAGGGAGCTCGAAGGAGCATACAAACACAAGAAGAAATGCAGAGGTCTTTTAAAGCCTCTGAAAATTTGGGCCAAATCCTAAATGTTGAAAAACAGTCTCTTGAAGAACAAGTCAACAAAGACATGTCAAGCAATGCAGATTGTGCTAAGCAAGAAACCTTTGAGATATTGGATTCAATTGATGATAGCACTGATGACCATGTTTCTTCAGAAACACATATTTTTGATGAGCTAAATTTCAGTTTAGAGGACTTTGTCACTGTTGATGAAATTGGTGACCACGCTGGAGAAGCAGCCTTCAGCCACCAAAGCTGCTCTTCTCATAAGCAGAACTCTAGAAGGAAAAGAGAAAGGCAAAGCTCCCACATTTCCTCCTCTTCTTCCTCACCCGTGCCAACTGACATCACAGTGAAAGGAAATTTGTCTTCTAATGTCAGTAAGACTTCTAGCTCCTCATTTTCTCAGTCTTTTGAAACTTGCAGGAAAACACACCCAAGCTCGTTAAAGTCCCCAGCCAGAGCACTGCATACTTCATCCTCAGATTGCAGGACACATTCATTAAAGATGGCATCAGCAGCAGCAGCTGAGGCATCGGTTGACATACATCAGCTGCACAAAGAAACAAGTTCTGTTGAGTCAGAGTCAAGGCAGTCACCTGGACCCGAGAAAAGCCATCGACTGCATGAGTTGGACAGTCAGGTCATGGAGAGCGATACAGATGCAGTCAAAACCTGTTCAAAGGAATGGAGTGAAATTGGATTGGATGCTTCTGTCCAAGTATTACATGGAGTTTCTAAACACCAAGTAACTACCATTCAAGAGGATGATCGCCTGGTTGAAAATGAAGACTCAGCAGAGAAAAGGGTGGTTGAGGAAAACAAGATTCAGATAATGGAAAATTCTGATAAATCTACAGTTCTAGATGCAGCTGATAAAATTGAAATGTCAATTATAAGTAGCAACCAAAGCCCGAGAGGCCAAACAGAAGAAAGAAGAAGAAAAGAAAAAGAAGAAATGTTTTCAGAAGAATCCTGCAAAGCGTTCAAAGATGCTGACAACGGAGACATGAAAGACAATTTATCAGATAGTACTGATCAAGAAACCTTTGAGATATTAGATTCAACTGATGATCATACTGATGACCATGCCTCATCAAACACCAGTCTTTTTGATGAGCAAAATTTCAACTTGGAGGACTTTGTCACTGTTGATGAAATTGTTGATGATGTGGAAGATTTGGCCTTAGACCACCCAAGCACTGCTTCATCTAAGCAGAACTCTAGAATGAAAAGTGAAAGGCAAGGTTCAAATGTTTCATCTCCTGTAAAGCAGACTTCTACAAGATCCCTGAAAGACTCCAAGAGCTCAGCAATTTATTCTTCTTTCTCACATTCCTTATCCAAGTCAATGAAAGCCACTGTGAGGAGCAGTTTGTGTATGGCTATGGAAACTCCTGCCTCCTCTGTGGAAAAAGCCCCATCAAGTAACCCAAAATCTCCAGCCAGAGCATTGCAAGTTTTGTATCCAGGTTTTAGGACCTGTGCATCAAAAGCAGCTCTAAGTGGAGTTGAGACTTGTCAGCCAAATGAAGAACAAGCAAAACCAACAGAGAGTTTAGTGGTAAAATCTGACCACAAAGTTTCAGCCGATGGCATTGCTTTGAAAATTGTTGAGTCAAAGTCAAGCCAGTCATCTGGTCATGAGCAAGGCCAGAAATGCTTTGGAGATGGCTATAAGGTCTTGGACAGTATTGAAGATGAAAGTCCCGAGGAGTTTAGTGAAATGGAAATGGATGCGCCTTTCAAAGCACTAGACAGTGTAACTGAAGACCAAACAGCAACAGTTCAAGAGGCCACTCAAACAGTTGAAAATGAAGGTTCCACATTGATACAGCTGTCTGAGGAGCATATGATTCAAGTAGATAATTCCGATAAATCTGTTGCTGAAGATTCGGCTGAGAGAAACGAAGTGCTGGACGCAAGTAAGAGTCAAGCTTCAAGGAGCAGGGCCGATGGAAGGTGGGGGAAAGAAAAAGAAGAACAGATGCTTTCAGGAGAAGCCTGCAAAGACTCTGGACAAATGACAAATGTTAAACACCAAAGCATCAAAGAAGCTTCACCAGATAGTACTGAAGAAGAAGGCTTTGAGGCATTGGACTCAGCTAATGATCACGCCAATGACCAACTTGTTTCAGATACCGCCCTTTTTGATGAGCAAAATTTTAACTTGGAGAATTTTGTCACTGTTGATGAGATTTTTGATGACTCGGGGGAGGACCAAAGCACAGATGTGCTATCCTCTGCCGAACAAACATCATTAAAATCCTTGAAAGGTTCTTTGTCACCTTCCTCATCTAAGACAAGGAAATCCACTTTGAAAAGCAGTTTGTCTTCTAATGTCAAAATGACCTCTTTAGAGTTAAATGAAACTCCTGCTTCGCCTGATCAGAAAAGGATGTCGAGCAAGGCAAAGTCTCCAGCCAGAGCATCTTATTCTTCATCCTCAGGTTTTAGGACTCATTTGTCAAAGCTGACATTGACAGCACTAGTTGGGGCAACAATAGAGACTCATCAGCTTCATAGAGAAGAACCAAACCCTACAGAAAGTGTACCTGTAAAGTCTGATCACAAAGTTTCAATAAAAGGCATTGCTGGGGAAATTGAGTCGGAGATAAGTCAGACACCTGGACCTGAGCAAGGCCAAGAATTACATGAAGGAGGTTTTCAGGTCTTGGACAGTGTTAATGATGATGACACCTGTTTAAAGGAGTGCAGTGAAATTGGATTGGATGCTTCTCGCAAAGTGCTAGACAATGATATCAGAGACCAAATAACTACAGTTCAAGAGCCCAATCCTTTGGCCAAAAATGAAAGTTCTACAGTAAAGCAGCTGTCTGAAGATTTGATTCTGGTAGTGGACCTTTCTGACAAAAATGCAGCAAAGAGCAGTGGAGATGGAAGCAAGGGGAATGATGAAAAAACGCTTTTGGAGGAATCATCCAAAGCCTCCAAAGATGCTAGCCTAATTGCAGAAGGTAAAAAACAGGCTCTTGAAGAGGGAGACAACACTGTAAAAGAGGGTACTGAAAAACAAACCTTTGAGATACTGGATTCAACTGATAGTCATAATGATGATTATATTTCTTCAGACATCCACCTTTTTGATGAGCAGAATTTTGAGAGTTTTGTCACTGTTGATGAAATTGTTGAGGATGTGGACGACAACCAAGGCACCTCCTCATCTGAGCAGAACTCTAGAAAGAAAAGAAAAAGACAAAACTCAGATGTTTCATCTTCTGCTAAGCAGATCTCAACAAGATCCTCGAAAGAGTCTAAGAACTCAGCTTTATCTTCCAAATCCAAGTCCACCGAAGCTTCAGAGAAAAGCACCCTGTCTTTAGGCTTGACCACTGAGTCACCAAAAAAACAAAAAGGCTCATCTGAACCAACCAAATTCAATACCATATCTATGCAATCTGCTCAGGCCACTAAGACACCTTTATTCTCTTCTTCGCTGCCTGTCGAAATTCATGCATCTCCTTTTCGCAGAGCACAGCCACGCAAGACAGAATCTCCAGCCAGAAGACCACACACTGTATCCTCAGGCCACAAGACCCATTTGTCAGAGATGGCATCAACATCAGATATTGAGGCATCTGTAAAGATTCAATATTCTAATCAATCAGAGAAAAAAACCTCAGCAAAGTCTGACCACAAAGTATCAGCAGAGGGCATTACAGCAGGGGATTATGTCGGAAAATGTATTGAGGAGGAGGAGGAAGATGGTGAAACTTACCAAGTCATTGATTCAGTTGATGATCAAACAGAAGAACAACTGGATAAAGATGGAAATCAAGATGCCTGTGCTAAAACCAAGTATCCAGGACCTAAGCAAAGCCACACATTGCATGGGGAAGGTTCTCAGATTTTAGACAATATCAAATATACAATTCGAAATGAAATAAAACAGCACCTTGAAGGTCAAGACTTCACTTCAACAAATGCTACTGAAGCATTTGAGATACTGGATTCGGTTGATGATCTGACTGAAATAGAAGATGATAACCAAAAACTTGAAACCCTCAGCACCCAAGTATCTAAAGAAGCCACAGAAGAAGAGGAAGAAGCTTACCAGGTGATTGATTCTGTGGAAGATGAGCCAGCAACCGCAGAGACCAAATTGGAGGCAGACAACAAGGAAAAAAGAACAGAGAAATCCAATGAAGCTAAAAGAGATGATAGACAAACAAGGACGAGTGGATCAAGGACCAGAACATCTAAAAGTGAAGAGGAGGGGAAATTACCAATAAAAGAGGACAAGATGGTGAAAAAATATGAAACAAGAACAAAGAAAAGCACTACAGAAAAAGACAAAAATATTCTCAAGGACACTGAAAAGATCATTCATGGGAAAGTAAATTTTGATAAAGATGAATCAGTTCAAGATGCTTTTACTGCAGAAAGATCTGATAGTAGAAGGTCTGCTAGAGGATACAAAGAGGTCAAACTGGCATACACAGAACAATCTAAAAAGCCAGAGGCAGTAGTGACTGACAACAGCAATTCAGCCATTACAGCACAATCTACCAGTGGGAGAAAGGAAAGAACGGCTAAAGAAGTCCCAACAAAAGACAAGACTACAGTAAGAAGGAGAACCACATGGGCTGTAGATTCCCAGAAACAGGATCCTGAGAAAAATAGAGAAAATGAAGAGAGAGCGCCACCGACCGAGAGGACACCGACAACAAAGAGTGATGCCTTGATAAAAGACTTAAGGGAGGACTCTACCTATGAAATGCACCCTGCGAAAGATGATGATGTTAGGAATAATCAACCTGCAACTTCAGAAAACACAAGGTTGGAAAGACCAAGGAAATATATTGAGAAAACTGTTTTGGATGACACATCTGAGCTAGTGACTCTGGATGAGGTAGGGGCAGATGAGGGTGGAGAGAAATGTGTGTTGGAGGGAGAAGAGTGGAATAGGGAGATTACGGAGGATGAGCTGCAGGAGTTTGTCACTTTGGATGAGATTGGTGAAGAAGAAGAGGAGGGACATGAGGTCTGTCCACTCAACCCAGATAGCCAGTCAGTGAAGTCCTTAAACCGAGAGGTAATGTTAGCATTTAAACTGTTGCAAACTTTTTTCTTTCTTCGAGAAATCTTTGTTCTGATAACATAAATCTTGATGCCAAACATTTTGGTTTTCTCTTTTTAGACTTTATCAAATGTGAATGAAGCAGTGGATGATGAGAATAAGAAGGGTGTCAAAAAGGAGGCTCAGAAAATCTCAAGATCTAATAAACGCAAACGTGATGACAATGCAGGTTTGTCTTAGTCTGTCTTCGCAGAGCACATTAAATTTAACAGGTTTAGATGTCAACTACATGATGGATCAACGACTTGAAGAACTCTATAAATATTAAGAACTGTAGTTTTTTAAATATGTTACAACTCTGTGGTCATAAAACATAATTTACTGCAACTACCAAGGTGTATTTTTGATTAGTTGGGTATAATCATCTGATATGCTTTCATCTAAAAGCACTAAGTACTGTAATCTTACTGCTTCCATAAAAAAAAAAATCATAAATTAGCAGCAGGCAACAAGTTTCTAATTAGATGCAGTTGATTAACTAGTCATCAGCAGGTGTGACCTCCTTTACTAAAGTTTAGTTTGATGCTCTGGTGCATGGTCAAGTTACATCTGAAGAAATCATACGACCTGTGGAATAATGTCCTTTAAACAGAAAAGACCACAGTGGAAATTTTTGGAAATAATGCATAGTGCCACCTTTGGGTTTCTTTTACAACCCTTGGGCACCTTGCATTCCCAGAGTCAACCATGAACTCCTCTGTATACCGGAATATTCTAGAGTTAAATATGAGGGCAACTGTACAAGAGCTAAAGATTGGTTAAAATTGAGTCAAGATCCTAAACACAGCAGCAAATCTAAAACTGTCTGACAAAGAAAACAATCAAGGTGTTGCAATTGCCCCGTCAAAGTCCAGACCTCAACCTGATTGGAATGCTGTGTGGGGACCTTAAGAATGCTGTGCATAAATGTATATCCCCAACCTCACTGAACTGAAGCAACAGAGGTGTGGGCCAAATTTCTCCCACAACAATGTGAGAGACTGATGAAGTCACCCTCATTCCTTCAGTTCAGCTAAAGCTGGTTGTAGAAGTGATTGAATCATGGAATGTACATAGTTTTTCAAAGGACAGCACAAAGTCTTGTGTAAACTTCGTTTCACATGACTGTTTGTACATGGTAGGTTTGATAAGCAGGCATAAACAATGATGCCTTCATTGATAGTAGGAGCAGCACATCTTAAAGGAGATAAGACATAAACCAAGTGAAATGGATTGCGTTAACAGCTAAATGTTTCCAGTATGATGGACCTCTAACCAGAAAAGCTAAATTACTAAATTTTTAAGGTGCAAATAAACTGACATCTGCTTACAGCCTAACATGATAAGTTAAAGTAAAAGGTAAGAAGCACTTTCAAAGACAAATCTACAACCCATTACATGCTTTGTTAGCCAAGACAGTTTGATTTTGGTGTTTTGATTGCCAGATTATTATCACTATAGATATTTTTTTTTAAATGGAAAGGTAACAAAACATTGTGTAATTGTGTAAAGAATTTAGATTTGAAGACCATAATGGGAACTCTTACATGATTTGTGTCTATATATGTATGTATGTATGTATATATATATATATATATGTATATATATACACATATATACACATATATACACATATATATATATATATATATATATATATATATATATATATATATATATATACATACACATATATATATCATTGTCATCAAAGTTTACTCATAAATTTACTAAAAAAAATGGTAAACTGTTTTGCATTAATGTGAGTTTTTTTTTTTTGTATCTCATATTAGAGGAGAATGTGAACTTGAAAAGAGATGAAGACAAGGACAAGAAAGCCGTTAGAACCAGGACAAGTGGCCAAGCCAGGAAGAGGACTAGACAGATCCCTGGTAACACAAGCACAGCTTTCTGGTTTACATAATTGTGCAGAAATATTGAGCCACTTCTCATTTCTTCATACTTTGTAATTTTGTTAAATAATCTTGAGTAAATGTTCCCTAGGCTTTCAAAGTTTTTCTTTTGACTTCAGCTGCTTTTATTCACTGATTTTTTAGTCTAGTCTTTATACCTGACCATTTTCAGTGGAATGTTTTTGTTGTTGTTTGTTTGTTAAGCCACTTAACACTGACTTATGAATCATTCAAGGACAAAAAAAGGAACCTTAGTCATGTGATGAACCAGTTGTAATGCAATACCACGCAGTGCTGTCTGGAAATCAACAAATTGGAAACAGCTTCATGACAGCATCACAATGATTGCACATGCACGGCAGTAAAATCATACCTGGGTAGAAAAACACATGGTGGAACACTATCAGTCATGGATTGGCTTCCCCAGAGCTTGAACTTTAATATTATTTAAGGAATGTGGGATCATCTAAAGTGTGGGTGTCAAACTTTTTTTTTCATCATGGGGTACATACAGCTCACTTTGATGTTAAGTGGGCTGGACCCATGAAACTACATGATAGATGTGTAATTCACAGAAAATGTACCGTGGATAACATTTCTATTGTAGTCTTTGGAAAAATACTTGGAAAAATTTTTATGATAGTAGTAGTAATAATAATAATAATGATAATAATAATAATAATAATACATTTTATTTGAGGGGGCCTTTCAGAAACCCAAGTCCACCTTACAAAAGAACAAAATTAATAATGCTGGGCATACACTGTGCGACTTTTGGCCCATTTTGAGCCGATTTTTGAGTCGTGCGACCGTTTTGGTGATCGGCCCGAGTTTCGCCTTCATCGTGTGTCGTAAATCGTGTAGTATACATGGGGTAACGAGAAGCGATTAACACCTCACGACCAGCTCCCGATCATCAATCGCTTGGTCGGGAGGATTTCAAACCTGTTTGAAATCCTCACGACCGTCGTGAGGGTGTCACCGCAGCCGCTCACACTGCACACGCGCAAACGCATAAATGTCGGTGAAAAAGACGGAGTAGCACAGCAGTGCAGCCTGTGATCTGGACACAAGCGATGGAGACACTTGTAGAACTTTGGAAAGCTCATCTGAGTCTTTTCGATGTGGCCTCACAAAATTATCACGACCACGACAACCGTGAAAATAGTTGGATTTACATTGCTGCTCAATCACAGCTGCCTGATCAATGTTTTTCATTAGCAATTTAGCAAAGTTGATGGTGGTGGCGTGCGTGTCTGTGTGAGTGAAAGACAGAGAGGGAGAGCGAGCGACAGATTTTCTGTTATAACCTTCATTTTTATGGACGCACAGTGTGAGCACTCAGGTCACATCAGAGCATCGGGCCGTATAGTGTGAGACCCTGAATCTCGACCTGCGAACTTATAATCCCTGCGAGTCAATTGTGCAGTTTGAGCAGAAGCTGAATAACGCGACTGAAAAAATCGCACAGTGTATGCCCAGCTTAAAAGGAGCAATAGTCATAAAATACATAAAATAAGTTAAAAATGCAAAACAGAACTTGACAACAGATAAAATCAGCACTAAAGCGAATAAGCCAGTTTGAACAGACATGTTTTGAGCTGTGACTTAAATACGGGAAAAGAGTCTATATTTCTTATGGCTGGAGGAAGAGAGTTCCAGAGCCGAGGAGCAGAGCAACTGCAGGCTCTGTTCCTCATAATGGTAAGACATGTGGATGGAACAGTCAGATGAATAGCAGATGAGGACAGTGGTGATATGAGGCAGGTCACACAAATAGGAAGGAGCAGATTTATGGATACACTTGTATGTGAGAAGTAAGATTTTAAAGTTTATCCTGGCTTCTATGGGCTACCAGTGAAGCTGCTGAAGAACTGGGGTAATATCAGCTCTTGACGGAGTACGAGTTATGACCCGAGCTGCAGAAATTTGAAGAAGTTGGAGTTTATGAAGGGACCTTTTAGGGAGACCAAATAAGAGGGAATTGCACTAATCAATATGGGATGTAATAAGACTATGGACAAGGATGGCAGCAGCATGGGGAGTAAGGAAGGGGCGGAGTCGGTTAATATTATGTAAGTGGAAGTATGCAGACCGGGTTATGTAATTAATGTGAGACTGGAATGAAAGAGTATTATCAAGTATGACACCCAAACTCATAACCTGGGGGGAGGGAAAGGTAGGAGAATTTTCAATGTTAATGAAAAAACTGAATATATGACCAAGAGGGAGCATGTAACTGATGAATAAAAGAGGCCCTAATACTGAACCCTGGGGCACACCAGCAGAAAAGGGATAGAGACTTGAAGAGTGGGATTTAAGTTGTATAAACTAAGTGCGGTCTGAAAGATGTGAGGCAAACCAAACAAGGGGGCTATGAGTAATGCCAATGGATGCTAACCGGTTCAGGAGGATATTGTGAGAAATGGTATCATACGCCGCACTAAGATCAAGAAGAATGAGCATGGATAGGAGACCATAATCAGCTGCCATCAGAAGGACATCTAGCGGGCTAGATTTGAGTCTTTCCTGGGCCGATTCTGGGCCCTCAGCCTTATGTTTGACACCCCTGATCTAAAGGCAGTCCAAATCTGAAGAAGAGCTTTGAATGTTCATCAAGAAGCCTGGAGAAGTGTTCCTGAAGACTGCTGCCTGTAAATTTTGCACAAAACTGCACAATCTGGTCAGAGGACTAAAGCATATATCTCAAGTATTTCTTTTTCTTCTACTGCAGTGAGAAAATCTGTTAGAGGGAAAAAGGGGGATGCAACACACGAGAGAGAAGATGCAGAAACAGAATCACTTCCTGCCGCTTCACTCGAGTCCTCGTCACTGGACAAAAACGTATCTGTACTATCAAGTGACGACAAACCAGACAGCCAGAAAACAGAGGAGAAACCAGAGAGCCAGCCCGATGTTGATGCTGCCTCTGCTGGGCAACAGCAACAGCCTGAGTATCTTGATAACCAGACACAGGAAGGACCGAGCAGGAGTGACGTTAAAGGTACAATAAGCTGTTTTACCTCAAAATGTGCTGATTTTAAACCAAAATGTTTCACTATATTTCACTGAAGTGGATGATGGTTGTTTTCCACTTAGAATTTGTTGGATGCTGTTTTTGTTTTATTCTAAGTCGGTGTCTATATTGTGTTTTTCCTAACACACTCTGTCAGAAGACAGCCACATTTTATAATCTGGAACTTTGTGAAGTTAAAGTTAGTACATCAAAAGTTCCTAATCATATTACACTTCAAGACATTTGAGCAGCTGTAACTTAGAGAAGTAAAATTATAAACTGGTTATCATAAAACGTGCAGTTTAATTTGCAGTCATTTTATATCATTTATTGGTCATTTTCTTCTTCTTTAGCCATCAGTAAACGAAGGAGAGCACTTATTGAACCCAAAGCAAAACGATCTTGTTCTCAGTCTCCTCACGTCACAGACAACTTGGATGCTGACGCGTCCCTTGGTGAGAACAAAACATAAAATAATGACGTCAATTTCAAGTCTTTCTTTTCTCTCATAAGTTACTTTGTATGCTTCTGGTCTTCTTCAGGTGATGAGCATGTGGTCCAAAAAATGGGGCTTTTCTGTAACCTTTGCTCCATTTTCTACCTGGATGAGCAAAATGCTACGGACCTCCACTGCAGAAGCCAGAAACACCAGGTGAACCTGAAGGTACCCACAAATTCATTTCAATAAGGAGAGATCATCTGAAGGAACTGAATGTGATTTATTTAGATACAGAATTGTTTTAGTAAACTTTTAGGTGATTAGACTCCAGTGAGCCATCATAGTAATGACTGGAGCTTGGACAGGACCTCCAGCGCCAGAGTGTAGCTGCTTCGGACAGATCGTGGCTCAAGAGTTGGGAGTTCACCTTGTAATCGGAAGGTTGCAGGTTCGAGCCCCGGCTCGGACAGTCTCGGTCGTTGTGTCCTTGGGCAAGACACTTCACCCGTTGCCTACTGGTGGTGGTCAGAGGGCCCGGTGGCGCCAGTGTCCGGCAGCCTCGCCTCTGTCAGTGCGCCCCAGGGTGGCTGTGGCTACAACGTAGCTTGCCATCACCAGTGTGTGAATGTGTGTGTGAATGGGTGAATGACTGGATATGTAAAGCGCTTTGGGGTCCTTAGGGACTAGAAAAGCGCTATATAAATACAGGCCAGGCCATGTAAGTATGGGAGGTCTGAGGCTTAAAGCAGGCAGAGGGGCGGTTGACTGGCTCATAGAAGGTGGACGGAAGCCAAGATGTTAGCATTGAGTTACTGGCGTGAGAGAGAGGAAGTGATGTAAAGGAAAGAGTGGGAGCCTGAACACTTCAGGAAAGCAGGCAGATGAGTGATTAAAGGTCTTTCTTATTGAGGCTTTGTAAATGAGTGACTGCACAAAAACATACAAGTGGTCTCACCTTTTTCCCCTTTCTTTTATTTCCAGAAACATCAACAGAAGCTTCGACCGAGGCCTTCGAGAATGTCGACAAGAAATTATCAAGGCTCTGTTAAGGATGAATATAACTAGATTTTTTTTTCTTCTTTCCTGTTTTTTATGAGAGGTGCAAACAAAACCATGTGTAGTTGAGACTTGGTGAGGAGTGACTCAAGTGTGTGAAACCTGGGAGAATGACTTGTCTGCGTGTTGAACCACTGGACAAGTTTTAAATTTACAGTTTCAGGTGAATAATTAGCCCTCATGAACATATTCTTATAAGAAAAATAACTAAGCGCTTTCTGCCGCTTTTTTCATGGAACATCTACCATGAGGAAATTTTTTTGCGTCGTCCACAGTTTTTGTCACATGACATTAGCTACGTCCCTCAACAGCTACTAACACAAGGTAAATGTATTTTTGTCCATATCGTTTTTATTGGGTCAAAGCCCTCAGGTTGGTTATAGATCTTTTTTTGTTTCTAATTATAACAATAACAATAAATTCTAATTTTTAAATAATGTATTTGTTTTCACGTAGTTTTTCCTCCCCTGGTTGAAATTAATACATAAGTACATGTAACATCCATTAATTTTCTTTAACTGAGTTTGGCTACTGTCTTGTAAATACCTTAGATCGTATTAAAGATGGGCATAGCCTTTGGGTTCACAAATGAAGTGGAAGTGCCTTAAACATGCATTTCAGTGAATGGGCAGCAGGGAGAGACTCCTCTGGTTGGAGAAGGGTTTCAGTTGTATAGAAGTTTGTGGGAAGTCTGCTAACAAAAACATTATGTTTTTTTACTAAATGTTGGTTATTTTTAAGAGGGAGATAGGAAGATTACCCACCTTTCACTCTTTAGCTAATCGGGGTGCATGTTTACAGTTGTATCCACCCCTTGCGTGTTTTAAAACTCCCAAGATGCTGATGGGGAAAATGCTCCACTGGTTTGTCATGTGAAACAGAAAGGATGTCAGTTTTCAGCTTCATGTACTTTGCTGCTGTTAGAGAGAAGCATGCTGTCTAGATTTATGCAAAGCTAACAAACTTTTTTTTTTTTTCCTCTTTCAGTGAGAGAGAGAGCGAGTACAACTATATTGTTTTATGATTGGTTTGCTGTATGTCAAAGCTGTTAACTATGGTATGTTCACCCTGTAAATCTTCATGCACATCAGTGCAGTTTAAACGCAACATTTTCTCCCCGCAAGTCACTACAGAAATATCTGTACACATTTCCTGTGTAACCTCGGGGAAAATAAAACACTTCCTGTTTTTTCAGCTTTAGATATTTCTGTCATTTATTCGATTCTGCTCCTTCTATTGTTAAATGTTGTTCACAAAGATATCGTAACATACACGAGTGAATTCTTAAATACTGTAATAGTTATTAAAATAGTATATAGGATTTGTGTAGCCATAAATATTTATCTAAACCTTTAATTGTATTAATACTGTATTACATCTGAGTTTAATATCATTAAACACACAACCAAACACAACCATTTTATTTTCACTTCACGTCTTCTTTTTAGCTCTTGTTTCATCCCCATCAATTACTAGAAAACAATTTAGTCTATCTAATGTAATCTCTTAAGTATACATCCACTTTTTTATTTACTCTTTTAAAGACCAAATTTATGATTTCTGCCTCTTAGCTCAGTCCGGTGACCTTTGGATCACAGAGGTGGCTGTGGCTCAGGAGATAAATTGAGTTACCTACCCGTACGGTTGGTAGACGGATTCCCCAATTACTCCAGTTTGGCAAGATACTGAAGCCTGAGGTGGAGAGTGTGTATACATGAATGTTAGATAAGGTGCTTGGGTATAGAAAAAAGGTGCTATGTGTGCTATGTATGCACCAGTTGATCCATTTACCATCTAACTTGCCCTGTGTGTAAAGCTCCTCCTGCACAAGGAGAAATGTAGGCAGAAGAGTTCACATATTAAATGCTTTTACCACATGACTCTTGTATTTGACTGTTTTAGAACTGCGCACATTACAGAAGATGCAATAAATATTCTCATAAATCCAACCATCCCTCTTCCACTATGGGCTGGAACCTGCCAGCTGTAAAAGGTGGGATACACCCCTGGACAGGCTGCCATGCTGGCCTTAGTTATAGAGAGTTAGCTATAACCAACCTGCCATACATGTCTTTGGACTGTGAGAAGAGACGCAAACTTAGCTGTTTATTATTGTTGTTATTATTTGTTGTTTTCTGATAGGTAGAGGAGAGATGCCAGAATAAATTTCATTTCACTTGTATAACAACAATAAAGTCTAACCTATTATGTGCGCATAGACCAGCTGTAATTGTAATGCAATCATCGCCTTACAGTTTATCATTTTTATGTTAGTCGCAGAAGGACCCGCCCATTCCGCCACGGCTCGTTCATTGGTCTAGCCCGTTGTCCGTCACTTCCTGACTCCTTGAGTCATGTGACGCATGTTTTCGTTGTAACGTTTCCGCGTTTAGTGAGTGTTTTCGCCGCGTCATGTGGCTGTCAGTAACCCAAACCTCGAGCAGGATCAGGGGTTGAAAGCCTCACACCGACTCCTCCAAACAAATTTTTACCGGAGGTCCGAGGAGTCTCCCAGCCGCCGCAGAGACTCTTCCCGCGGGGCGTTGTTGGAAGAAAGGCTCGGGTCCGGAGGGAGCGATGGCGGACGGGGAACGGTCACCGCTGCTGCCCGATCAGCACGACGGGACCAACGGCTTCTCTCCCGGTGCGAGCTCACACGGATATCTGCCGAAACCTCAGAGTATGTCCTCTGTGTCCTTTTCACACCACCATTCAGAATACACGCACTCATTAACAGGCTTCAACAGCGTGGTATTGTAGTTTGTTTTTACCGTTAAAGGTGTCATGTTGTAAACAAATGTTAGTTGTCAGGCTAACGTTAGCCGTAAATAGAGACATTATGAGACAACTAAAGGAGATTCAACCCGCACAAAATTAATTAAAGACAGGTTTTAGGTTGATTTACCCATGCTAATGAGCACCTTTGAGCTGTCAGCAGTCTTTAACGGATGTTAGGCATGAAAAACCGGGTGTTTGAAAGGCTTTTCATGTGGGTAAGTTTGATTTGGTGATTTGGATTATGACAAGAGGTCAGAGCTCCAGGCTGTCAGTTCACTGTAACAACGCCCTGTGATTAGTCATTTATCGAGCCTGAACAGCAAAAATCAGCAGGTTCTGATTGTTCTCATGTGAGGATTTGCTGCTTTTCTTTAGTGCATGGTATTGATGCGTTGAGTTTTGATGAAACGGGCACAGAGTAAAGTAATTTAAAGACTTCATTTTGGACAGGGATATCTTGATTGTAAAATTCTCGACCAATACTAGAGATTACAAATAACAATGTGGCCAGACCATTTTTATTGTGTCATTATTTTACTATTGTTATGGGTTATGTACTTTTTTTCTTGTACCAGGAAAATATTAAAAATCACCGTTAACCACACAGATTTCCCAAACCTTTGAGTTGTTCCGCTTCAGCAGTTTGACTGATTTATCTGGCATTGCAACATGAAACAATTGCTTCTCAGTTGGGGGTTGGGGGGGGGAACCCTGCAGTCGGTCTGGTGATCACCACAGGCTGCTTCCGATTAATGAGTCTGTGTCATGCTCAGGTGTTTTCAGTCTGTGCTCTGCCACAGGGATTTTTTTTAACATGTTTTTGCTTCAGCATCTTGGACAAGTCTGCTGAATGACAAATGTGGCATAATTATGATTAAGGAACTGACCTCACAGCCCATTGTTCCTTCAGTGGGCTGGTTTCAGTCATTATGCAAATGTACTGTTTATAAGGTTTGGGGAAACCTGCAGTCAGCTGAGACTGAAGGAGTCACTTGGATGAGTGACGAAACGTTTCTCCCACAAAACGCTACGTCCAGATGAACAGATTCAACTTTTGGAGACAAATGTGGGAGCATGTTGGGTTTTTTTTCTTCCTTCGCACCACTCTACCTCTGAAACCTGGTAGAACCAGTATTTTGGCATTGCTGTGTATTGTCAGGCACATCCGAAAGTCATTTAGTGACTGAAATGGAGTGAAACCACATGATGTCTGATATCAGGTAGATGGACTGAAACTATCCCACCTGTAAATACCTTAAAACTAATGGTGTATAAACATCACCTTTTTTTCAGATTGGGCAGCGCTCCCATTTCTGGTGTGAGAGAATCTGAAAACCACTAACAATCCACCATTTCTTTTCATTTCCTATACAGTATTGATACCGATGCAGAGTACTAATCCGATACCAGCAAAATGCCAATAAGCTGTAATCCACAATGTGAGGGAAGAAACTGGATATTATTTTTTTTTTTATGTGTATGACAAGATCAGGCTTCCCTTGCTGCCTTGCTTTACTAACTTTAGAAAATAAAATGTGACAAGTAAACAAGAATTTAGATTTACTGAATTGTTACTGAGCAGTAAAATGATAAACCAGGACCAAGATGGCTGTTCTGTGCATGCCTGATCTCGTCTGAACTTGGAAGCTAAGGGGGGTCAGGCCTGGTTAGTACGCAGATGGGAGATTTCTTGGAAACTGCACGATTTGGGGACGGCTGTGGTTCAGGAAGTAGAGCAGGTCATCTGTCAGGTTGAATCCCCACCTCCTCTAGTCTCCATGTCAAAATATGTTTGGGCTAATTTGTTTTTCATAACTACATCTTTTTTTCTACATAATAAACCTCCTAAACATCATATCCACTGCTTGTAAAATGGAACTGATTCAAAACAAATTAGGACTTTTATTACTGCAAAATAATTTAGAAATCAAAATTATTTTGCAGAATTACTCCAATGTGTATTTTGTAAATAAATGTTTACAAAATATACAAATAAATGCAAATATATATATTTTATTTATATTATACATTATTAAACATACATTATTAAACCTTTTCACTTCAATCAAGTAGATTTCCGTGAATTGTATATGTCACATGACGATAGGAAATCAATACAAATATTTGAGCTAAGCCTGTCACAACCTGTCAGGCAAGAAAATTTTTTGGTTTGAAGTTAAGAAAATTGATTGTGCTGAAGGACAAAAACCAGAGAACTACTGCAAAGCAGAATACAAAAAAAAATTAAAAAAATGTTAAATTATTTTAATAGTCAACGGAAAGAAAACATTGTCATTGAAATCAAACTATGATTAATTGCACTTCCCTAGAAGCAACTCCATATAATAACTTGCAGAAATGCGTCGAAGTCTCTCAGTGTCTGGGATTTAAATGAAAAGTTTTTTGTGTTTTTGTTTTGTTTTTTTACTAGTAAACTAAAAAAGTTGTTCCACTTTTCTGTGCAGTCATGTCAGACACCACATGCCTGGCTTGTTTGTCTTTTTTCATTGCTCTTATCTCTGCTGTAACTCTAATTTCTCTCTCTCACTTCTCTGGTTGCTTCCTTGTAAGTTTGACAGTCACTTGGTTTCTGTGCTTCCTGTATTACACTCACTGAGTTTTGACCCTTGACAGTGTCACGCATAGATAACATTATGTTAACCAATATAATTAAACATACAATTTGCTGACCCACACATGAGTCAGTATAAACAAACAGATACACATCTGAATTCTGTTTGTGCACCTACTGTTTGTCTTGAACAAGCACAAAAGTGGTGATATTGTGAACCAATACTTGTTAACGATAACGTTGTTTACTGAACTGCAGTGTTGTACCATTGCACAAGAGTTTTGAAGAGTGAAAATGCAGAAATTTACCATGAGAAAATAGATGGCTCTTAGAAATGCCCCATACAAAAGGGAGAAGCAGTTACACTGATCTGGTAAGCCACTAGTTTCCTGATCAATGTCATCAAGTTAAAGTTAAAGATTTTCCATGCACACCACATAGACAAAAGTACCAGGCCACAGATTTTAATCTTTGAATTCAAGTGTTTTCAGTCTCACATGTTTCTAAAATAAAGCGCCTAATCATACAGTCTGTCTTTACAAATATTTGGTTTGGGAATGTGTCCTTTTAAAGAGCTCACGGAGTACGACTCCACCACAGCAACAAATTCATTACATTTCTTGCTTTCATTAGGTCTTAGCAGTATAACAGCAAAGTGGAAGAGTTTAGGAGCCACGGCAGCTCAGCCTCAAAATGTCAGACCGATGTAAAGTTACAGGGAGGGGTCACCAAGTGCTGAGGCGCATAGAAGACTCTGCTGACTCCTGAACTGCAAAGCTCCAAATTTCATTAGTCCATTAATATTAGCACAGAAACTGTGCACTGGGAGCTTCATGGCATGTGTTCTCATGGCTGAGCAGCTGTAGATGTAATGTGTAGGTGGAGCAGTACTTCGGGCTATATATTTTCTATCTTTTTTTCATGATAAACAAAATGTTGTTTTATTAGTGTTAATAAATACAGTGTTAATAAAACCTCTTCTTCATCTTCATCAGGTTTAGCTCCGTTCCCCAGCTCAGTGGCACCTGGCGAGCCTCCACCCCCGTACTCCCCACAGGGCAGCCCGGACAGCAGCAGCGCTCCGGTCATCAGCTGCCGGGTTTGTCAAACCTCCATATCTGTGGAGGGCAAGACGCACCAGCATGTGGTGAAGTGCAACATCTGCAATGAAGCTACGGTGAGAGGCAGATACAGAGAACCATATAGTCTTGATGTACCTCAACTACAGAAAGAAACAACGTTTATTTTCTGCAAGCTTAGATTATAATAAATGTTAAGCATATTTAACACAGAAGACCATTTTCCTCTGCAGGGACTCTTATTTTTGTTGGAGCCTTATTTGAGATCCCATGTTGCTGCTTTAAGTTTCTGTATTATGCTGTTACTACAAAAACTCAGTGCTTCTGTGCACATTTCAAAATAAAAGTCATCTGGCATTGCAGTAGAATAAACCGGAAAACCCTTCCTTTATGGGGCTTTTATTGTGAAACATTCAATGGTAAACAGCACAGTATTAAAAACTCAATAAAGCAAAGTGGGTCTATATTAATGCATCAAACACAACATATGGAAAACCGAGATCTAGCTTACTGTAGTTATAAATAGTAATTATAATAACTATAATTAATTAGTTAGAATTAGTAAAGACTTGATGCAAGTGAACGGAGATAACCTGCACAGATAAAATAACTTTACCTGTCTAGAGATGGTTGGTGACCAGCTGGTAACCAGTGATCACTAGGGAAAAATGTGTATTCCCTGACCAGTCGGCAAGTGGTTGTTGACTGTCGCTAGCACAAATTGGTCTCAAATGGTTATATTGTGCTGCTTCCTTGTAATTCCTTTAGTCGCTAGCAGACTGCCATAGTGTCTCTTAATTTGCATTGACATCACCAACTTGTCTGCAGACAACTACTTGCTAAGTGGTAGTGAAACTGACGACGTTGACATTCAAAGTAACATTTCAGCAGTAAGGGCCCACTTTTACTTTGCTTCCTGCTTACATCACTTTGTTTCTGGTCTCGATGCTTAGGGCAGTTTTTCTTCTTGTAAATTTCCACCTGGAGCATGATGGGAAATAATCTCAAAAGGTATTTAGTTGTTGTCTTGCAAATGGTGACCCTGTAAGATCCTAAGTCTTTCCAAATTTTTATATTCTGCGACTTAAAACTCTGACTTGTGGTACACTTGTAGATGTGCCTGACACTTTTCGTTCAAAACTAAAAAAAAGAGAGACTGTTATCCGCTTGAAACATTGGCATCCTGAAAAATGAAGAAAAAACATTTGACAAGAGTAGTTGAAACCAGACTTTGTATACCAAAAAATAGTTAATAACTTTTTAATATAATAGAAATCTGTACTTACGTCAGTATTTGTTAGAAAGTTGCATTGGTAAACCACAAAATATCGGCGTGTTGGATTATCGTTCCCTTCTTCATGTGTCTGATGAAATCAAAAGTAAAACAATTTAAGAACCTCACATTTGGAAAAGCCAAAAGCAAATGTTTTAGGTTTCTTATTCTTCCTTTCTGTGTCTTCACCTCTCTGGTTTCAGCCCATTAAGAACGCTCCTGTTGGAAAGAAGTATGTCCGCTGTCCCTGCAACTGTCTGCTGATCTGCAAAGTGACATCGCAGAAGATCGCCTGTCCAAGACCGTACTGGTGAGTCAGGAAAAGAAACAGAGGCTGCTTTTAATCCATCTCAGCTTTAACACGTAATCACACCACCTGTTTCAGCCGTTCAGCAAAAGCAAGCATTGCGTGGTGTTAAGAGACTGTTGAAGGTATACCCTTTTTGGAAAATTCAGTCCTATTTTTGGTATAACAAGTTATAATAATGAAAGTAAAATGATAAACTCTAGTTATATGACACTTTTATTAACAAAGTTACAAATTTCTCATATTAAAGCCTGAAACAGAATTAAATATGTTTAAAAAAGAATAGAACAGACCAGATTTTATAAAACAGGCCTGGAAAAAGCCTGGCATAACTGGGGATTTACGCTTCAAGTGGATATCTGTGCTGGGCTACATTATAACCAAAAACCTCTCTGATGCCCTACGATGTAATCTGGCGTGCAACTACCTGAAAATATGGCGCAGCCCAAAGCTGTTATTATTGGTCTCTTCAATACCGTTGATTCCTCCTGCGCATTTCCAGCTACTTTTTAGCTGCAGTTTTTAAATCTATTAGTGAGAGAATAAAAATTATCATCTCAAAATAAGGAACAATAGTTATAGCTTCAGTATTCCCAGCATTTTGTTTGTTTCTGTAACACTGACACCACATACAAAAACCAGGACATGACCTCCCCAGTACCCTTAATGGCGTGTTTTGACCCTTCAGTGTATAAATTGGTAAAAGATGTGGTTTGATGACTATTATAATAGCGTCTGGGTTTTTCCAAGGGTAGCTCTAATAAGCTGTGTATACAATAATAAGATGGCCTTTATTAGTCCCACAGGTGGGAAATTTGTTAACAGAAATCACCCTCACTAACCTCTGATGCAGACATGGTCACTTTGTTCTATAAGCAGGCCTGAAGTATGAAACTACTCGGTTCTAAAAAGAGAAACAAGTTTACTCCACATAGGTAAACCATAAACTGTGGCATCACACTTCCATCTTGAAGCCTTGATTTTTACCCTGCTATTTTGGTTTTGTAGCCAGAATATTTGAAGGGATTACAGTTTTGCTCACTAAAAATGAAGCTTCGTGATACCTTTTCATCAAGCCACATTATTTTTTTAGATTAACTCTAATAAAAATACTCCAAAAGGAACAGCAGCACCAGGTCTAGCTCAGTGACTCCAATTAGAGGTGGAGAGGCCTGGCAGACAGCACAGGACTACAGCTGCCTGTGTTGGCATGCCTGTCAATCAAAGCAGCCTGGAGCAAAGAAGTACGGCTGCTCTGCCAACAGATGACGGCAACATAATTTTCATAAATCTCAGGTTCATGGCTGAACGAGCCTCCTGGTCTCCCTCAGCTCGCGTCTTCATCCACTGCGGTTTAGCAGAATGACAGCCTGACATCGGTCAGACTGGAACATTTCCTGCTGCTGTCATCTTCCATTACTGCTGATTAAGTCTGTTTCCAGTACTTTTTCAGTGTAAGCTGCTTGTAAAGGCTTTTTGCTGTCAGCTCTGAGAGGACAAACAGAGATTGAGTTAGTGAGGTGTGCTGAGCCGAAAGTCATGAAGGTGGACCTCTTTTTCATATTTTGATCTTCAGTGTTTTAGTTTAGGTGTCCAATTTTTAAACCAACTAACAAATCATGATCCAGGTCAGGGGTGTCAAACATGAGGCCCAGGGGGCCAGAATTGGCCTGGCAGAAACTTTGGAGAAAGTGAAGGAGGACATAAATTTTGGGTTTTTACAGATTAAGTCCAAGTGAAATTCCCACCTGACACTCTTAATCAGCTGGGGGCTTTTTGTACAGTAACTTTAGTATATTTCCTCATTTATTTATTTACTATAATCACTTCCAGTTACAGTTTTTCCAAGTTACACACCTACATAGTACACAGAGGTGGCTTTAAATTTTGCAACTTTAGATTTACACCCTTTTTTAAAAAGCTGAAAAAGGCTCTTCACATGTGTTCATGTTAAATCAGTATTTTCTGTTCCCTGCCAGTAAACGCATCATCAACCTAGGTCCAGTCCACATTGGAGGGGACAGTCCTGAACCACGGCGTCAGCCTGTTGGCATCAGAGTCATCTGTGGACACTGCTCCAACACATTCCTGGTACAAGTCACACAGTCACATGTCTTACATTACAGCTGACAATGCCAGTTTTACTTCTTTATGTATTTATTTACTGACATCTACAGAATTATTTGCCAATGTAGTCTTCTGCTTTACCTCCCGATACAGAACTGTAATATATGCACACACTGACCTTTTCATTTCCTCTCTCTTAGTGGACAGAGTTTTCAGACTGCACTTTGGCTCGATGTCCTCACTGCCGAAAAGTGTGAGTATGTCAGATGTTCACTTTCTCTCTCTCTGTGTGTGTGTGTGTGTGTGTGTGTGTGTGTGTGTGTGTGAGGAAGGTAAATAAGTGTTTTACATTTATAATTTGAATTTTTTTTTCTTTGACTGTCTCTCGGTTTGATTTCCAGCTCTTCTATTGGTGTGGGGTACCCCAGAAGGAGGAGCCTGCTGTGCCTCCTGCTGTTTTTAATCTTCGCTGCCTCCACCGCAGGACTTTTGGTGTGTATTTGTGGGCGAAGATGTTGGAGTGATGTTAACTTTTAAACTGTTGGTAGATCAAATTGTATCTGTTTTTTAAAGATGATGATCAGGATGCCAAGAGCCAAATCATTTAACCAGCAGATGTCCTACTGCTGGAAATTTTAGGCGAAAATAAACTCAACAGCCATTTTATTAACTAAACTAGTCCTGGGTTGGACCCTTTAGCCTTCAAAGCGGCCTTAACTCTTCATGATATAGATTTAACAAGGTGTTCTTAACTGATATGAGTTAAGAACACTTGTATCTGGTTCAAGGTTCAACATGTTGTGTGTTGAGAGGTGCTCTTCTACATACTTTAGCTGTAACAAGCGGTTATTTAGGTTTCTGTTGCCTTCCTGTCTACTCAAAACAGCGTGGCCATTCTCTGACCTCTGACAGCAAGAGGTTTTCTTCCACAGACCTGCTGCAAACTGGATATTTCCTCTTTTTCACATCATTATCTGTAAACCATAGAGATGGTCATGTCGGAAAATCCCAGTAGACCAGCAGTTCTTCATCAACCACAACACATTCAAAGTCACTGACATCACCTTTCTTCCTCATTCTGATTCTTAGTTTGAATTTCAGCAGATTGTTGGAACCATGTCTGCATGCCTAAATGCAGTCAGCTGCTGCCATGTGATTGGCTGATTAGATATTTGCATTGACTACCAGTTGAACAGGTGTACCTAATAAAGTGAATGTTGAGTGCATAATGTATTTGTGCTACATTTAAATTAAATTGACATTTAATTTTGGTTATTAACGTTTATTTATTGTAACTATTACTGTAAATAGCTAATCACATTAACTGTTATTGCTGCACTTTGATATTGTAAATAACCTTATTGTAAACTCCACGTTTGTACAAAAGGCAGATTCACAGATGCTCTTTTTGTTCACCTTGATCTAAGTGACAACAGAATGACTGTTAATCACACACTGCACAGATGGCTCCAGAAAAGCCTCAATTCTCAACACTTTTTAGGCAATTTTTATGACATTTTTCAAGTCATACAAAGCACAACATTATTAAAAAACAGTTAACAAAAGAAAAAAAAGAGGCAGAGCACTGACACAATAAGCAATAATATCATTGTAATTGTTGGTAAATGGGTTCAATTCATGCCAAAGCAGCACTGATATTGAATGTTATTCCTTCACATAAGCATGTTTTCATGCCAAAACTGTTTCCTTTAGTCAACATGAGCTTTGGTCAAGTATTCCCATAGAAAAAGCTGACAATTGAAACATAGTGTCGATTAGACGGAGTCCACATATATTAATACATATTCGTGGAGGCGTGTGGTTAATATGTATTTTATTTTGTTGATTTTGTGGTCTTCCTCATTGACCGTTCAGTACAGTAAATAATTATTTGTCAGGTGCAATTGCTAACTGACATCACAAGGTGCCGCTTTCAAAATAAAACTGAAATCTTAAAAACATCTCCTGTGTGCTTCTGTGTTCAGGTCGGCACCTGGAAGTCCGCCAAGAGCTCAAAAGGGATCTACGTGTCGTGGGTGCTCCTGCTCCTGCTCATGTTTTTCACCATGGCCAGAACCATCTACTGGAAGTGTCTAAAAATTAGTGAACCCTTATCCAATATCACATAGAGGGAGAAAGAGGGTGAGGTAGGCGAGAGGGCTGCTGTATGAGGAGGAGAAAATTTTAAAAAAGAAAGTAAAGATCTCAAGTGAGAACAAAACAGTGACTCCTGACATCAATGTGAGGCAAGAAAAAATGGGGGGACAGTAGGTATAAAGAAGAGTTAAAGAACAAAAAGTTTTTTAACATGTTAAAAACTTCAAGTTGCTACCAAATTGGGTTAGAAAATATAAACATAAACATGACCACACATTGCCAAAATTCATGTAATTCAGTTTCTTTTGTTTAGCATTACATGTTGTAGGTGGTTGTTGCACCACAGAAGAGAAGCTGGATGGATGAAATGTGGTTCTTTGCATTACTAATGGGGTGTTTCAGAGTCTGATTCTGCTGTTTTCTGATTGGATTAGTTAAATTGGAGAGCTGCATGTGATTGTGATTTTTGAGAGGTCCATGCATTTTAAGCAATTTTAAATAAGGACACTCCTAGAGCACAGTACTCCACCAAGGCCAATACTTTATCTTGGAGTTTAAAAATGAAAGTAATGTAAACTTTTATAGTGTCCTTCTTTTGCCAATCCTCTACCGCTCTGCCAACAGCAAGATCTCTGTTAAAAAAAGAAACAAAAGACTTGAGTCTAAAACTTCTAGGCGTTAATTCAAACTTGAGGCTGAACTTTTGCACAGATTACTATGTTTTTGCTGGTAGAGAGAGGTCCTTCAGTGTTTACCAAGACCATAAACATGATTATGGAAATCAAAAATGTATTCACTTTGTTATTCCTGACTAAAATGTTTATGGTTCTCAGGTAAATGAAAACCCAAATAACCAATCTGGTTTAGAAAAAAATATTCTGTTTGCCTAAAACGCTAGTGGATGGTAGCCAAAAGTATCATCTATGCAAGAAAAAAAAACTAAAATACAATTTGGCCCGAAGAAGGTCTTTTAATTAAAAGAATAGTAATAATCAGACTGGGTAGATCAGGCAGAATAATTTACTAGTTAACTTTTTTTGCCAGCCAACAGAGGAGCAAACGTTCCCAAATTTGCTTTCAAATGGATCCAAAACGGAGTAGAACCAGTAGACGCTTCTCTTATTAAAGGACTAGTGTGATATTTTAAGTGAGACTGTGCACTTTGAAAATTGGGCAAGAAGACTGATATTGCTCATGCCTGTGTGATAAATAAGAATTTAAAGAATTTACAATCAGCATATCTTACTTTAGCTTAGCATAGCATTGCATAAATGTAAGTGAAATGCTAAAAAATATTAAATTAAAAGTTGATGTTGTGCTTTCATGGGGTATTAAGTGTAGAATTATTTGTTTACCATTGTTTTTTTTAGCAGCTTTGCATATAGCCCGGTTACCTTTTTGCGTTTGTTTCCAGTCTTTATGCTAAGCTAGAGCTAGCCAAGCTATTTTTTTTCTCTCATTATTTAAAGCACTGACAGGCGAGTGCCACTGATCAACAGCAAAGTGTCTTGTTTAAGGCATCAGTCACACAGGATGATGCACCAGTTGGCGACCACCTAACAATAACTAGCCTTCAAGTAGTTGGCAAGTGGTTACTGGAGGTTGCCTGGCAAAATTTGTTCTGTGTTGGACCAAAAATCACTTTGTGGCTGTTTTGGTTGCTAGCAGATCGCTGCAGTCTCCTATAGTTTACATAGGAGACGCTGACTTCTGCAAACTCTCATTAACTACTCGACTAGTATTAGTGCAACGCACTCCAGAAAGAGGTCTTACACCTTCAAAGTAGAAGTTGTGGCCTTTGAAACATGTTCGTTTCAGTGCTAAGCTTTTACTTTAAAGAGGAAAGTCTCTGCTTGTGGGGTGTCGTACGTTCGCATGTTTCGCTAATGCTAGTCAAGTAGTTAATGAGTTTTTGCAGAAGTCAATGTCTCCCATGTAAACTACCGGAGACTGCAGTGATAATGTTAGTAGCCACAAGGAGATTTTTGGTCCAGCACCCTGTTGGCAACTGACTTCAGGACAGGAGGTCGCCAGGGGGGTGACAGGCTGGTCTGTAGGCCTGTGTGACAGAGGCCTAAACAAATTAAAGATGAAGAATTATGCACAATGAAAGAGAAAGTCCCAAAGCAAATAGTTTTCATAATGTTTGAATGTTTCATAACAAGTGCAGGACCAAACTATGAGAAGTAAAGTACTTAAAGGACCTTGATTACCACATAAAGGCACATGGCAAATGAAATAACCATGTGTAATTCATTCTGAAGGCATTAATAATTAAATATATACTTTTAAAATTTTTTGCTGAGGGACAGATTATGGTGTGAGTTAAAACTGATCACTTAGTATGTAAAAAATGCTTTTAGTGCGAACAAGTGAAATCATGGAAAAGCAAGCCAGTGGAAACTGATGGATGATATGAAGAGGGAAGTCAGGTTGCAGCTAATAAAGGGTTCACATGAGGAAATGTTTATGGAGGAGCATTAACATGAGATTAAATAGCACATGTTTCCTTTTTTTCTTTTTTTTGGTCATGTTGTGTAGTAGCACGTCAGCAATCTTATCAGATCTTTGACAGGGTGCTTGGGGCATTTGATGTGATTCTTTTTTTTTTTTGTGTAACACCAGCTTTATTTTGTAATGATTCATGTCAGAGAAACTCAAAAGTTTTAGGTTGATCAAAGGATGGCATGTTTGAATTTAGTGAAAATATCAATGTGACAGAGCTTTGATATGTGTGTACTGTTCATATTCTTCAAAATCGTCTTTGAATCACAGGTTTAAAACACTTGATCCACACGCGGGTTATTTTATTTATTTCTCTATTTTATTTGAATCAAACTAACTGCTCTGACATTCTAGTAGAACCTGTTAGAGTGTCCGTTTCTTTGTGGAAGTGCAAATATATCCAGTGGATGTTGATTATTTTAGACTGTACAGAATTGTCAAAGCTGTCTCTTGTCCCTCATGGCTGATTAATGTAAGTACCTGCTGACTGTGAAACATGTTGCACTACATTGTACAGATTAACTACTGTATCTTTTTGTCAATGTTATTCTGGTGGATGGAGTTTTTTTTTTTGTTTTTTTTTTGGGTATAATGCAAAACAAAGTAATACTTTTAACAACATCCTCTGACTCCAGTGTGCCTCTTATTTATTTACATATATCAGCTATTAATAATATGTGTCTCTCTTTGTCACACAAACTTATCAGAGTATTTAGGATGTATTGTAATGTCTTTAATACCTGTGAAACTTTTATAGTTTATGTTAGTTTCTTTTTATGCACCACTGCATTTACAGTCTAATCTGATTTGCACTGCTGATCCCTGGTTTACACTGTGTATGTATTTAGTGCTTTTCTAGTCATACTGACCACTCAGTCAAATTTCAGAACTGCCTCAATTCTTGGTGACGTAGATTCAACAAGGTGCTGGAAACATTCCTCAAAGATTTTTGGTCCATGTTGACATAACAGCATCACACAGTTGCTGCAGATTTATCAGCCGTACATCCATGATGGTAATCTCCCGTTCCACCAGTTCCCAAAGGTCCTCTATTGGATTGAGATCTGGTGACTGGAGGACTTTTGAGTACCATAAACTCACTGTCATGTTCAAGAAACCAGTTTGAGATCCAACCAGCCATCAGAAGATGGATACACTGTGGTCATGAAACAAACTCATTGGTACCAAATCCTGACACTACTGTTATCTGTGTCCAGTTTTGGTGAGCGAATGTGAATAGAAGTAGTAGCATCAGTTTCCTGTTCTTCGTGTTCTGGCTCACAGAAGCGACACCTGGTGTGGTCTTCTGCTGCTCTAGTTCACCTGCTTTAAGTTTTGACTGAAGAGATGCTCTTCTACATACTTTACTTGTAATGAGTGGTTATTTGAGTTTCTGTCTCCTTCCAATTGGCTCAGAGCAATCTGGCCATGGTCCTCAGCAATTTTTGACCATTCTGTGTTCAGAGTAACTTTAATCACCTTTCTTCCCTGTTCTGATGCTAGACTTTAACTTAAGAAGATCATCTCTACATACCTAAATGCAATTAGGTGATGCCATGTGATTTGATAATGAGATAGTTAAATTATACAGGAGCAGATTGATGGACAGAATAAAATATGTGATGCTTCAGCTGATTGTTAATGCAACTAAGTATAATTTTAACTGGACGCGCTTTTCTTTGGGCTGTGGGAACAAAAAAGGCCCAGAGACCAGAAGAGTCACACCCAGATATTCCATGTGCTGGTTAATAATGATGCACCAGTTTTTATCAGTATGAGAGAACAAAAAAGTCAAGCATCAGCTGACAGTAGTCTGAAAACACAGCAACAGTTTCATGCCAGTAATAAATGTATTAGTTTTATTGGTTTTATTGAAGTTATAAACTCTTTAACTTTGACAAGAGTTCGGCAGGCAGAACCAGTCCTAAAATTATTTGATAAGTAACCATCAAGAATAAATCGAACCATTGCTTCTATTAACTTGAATTAAAAGTCTACATTAAACTGAAAGATAGATGAATGGATATTTGCGAAACTGCAGGACATAATTTGAGGTGTGGGTTGTTAACTTTGTTTAGCTTCTGAGGAAGGGTATGCTAAAAATTGTATAATTTATTTACAAATTGTAAATTTGTATACGTTGAACATGTTGTGTATTTAACACAGAACGCCACAAGAGGTCAGAAGAGCAGTATCTTTAAGTTAAATCTGCTGTCTTTAACCTCATAAGACCCGAACTCTTTCATGGCATGCATTTTCAATTTCTCTTTGCTATTTGGGCTGATTGGGAGCTGATAAATGTAATAACAAAGAATTACCTGATTTTTTTTTTTTATCATATTTTTATTTATTTTATTTGTGTTTCTGAGAAAAATGAGATCCACATAAGAGGACATTCGTTTTAAATTTAAATTAGCAGTATAATGTCCTCGTAAGTGGATATCAGGCCCTTGTAGAGCAAAATTTAGTATTTTGGTCTAGACAACCAAAATGTGATGTCCACATATGTGGATGCCAGGTCCTAGGAGGTTAAAGCATTACCTGGAGTGTCAGTTAAAAAAAGAAATCTATTGCCTGGAATATCAGTTGCCATAGGTTTGTCTGATATTCTTATAACATTATAGTTATCCCAAAAAAGTTGATTCTGTTCATCTGGACGTAGTGGGAGAAACATTTCGTCACTCATCCAAGTGACTTCTTCAGTCTTGTTAATCAAACTAAAGTCTAATCACTCCAGTTAATGTAGTTCAAGGACTATCAAAGTGTTGAGCTGATGAAACCTATGCATTATATAGTTCAACAGCTGTTCTGACTATTGTTGTTTGTGTAGGATTATTAGAAATTATTGTGGTTTAAAATAATGGCATCGTACTGATGATGGTAAGAAGTCCATTTGTAGACATGCAGATCCATGGTGATTCTTGCTTGTGTTATTTCTAAAAACACTAAACAAAAAACCCAGCCTGTGATAAATGTAGGACTGTGGTAGTGTGTAGTATATTTGATGATGCCAAAACTTTGTATAATACTATACAGTGACATTTTCAAGCTATAAATAATATGATATGTGAGTCTGTTTGTTTTATAACCTTATAGCAGTTATTTATTTTAACTTGTATATACAAGTATTTATTTTTACTGTCAGTATCATTACTGCTAAAATTGATTTGAATTGATTTTCTTCAAAGTCAGCTGAACATTGACTCAAAAATTCAGTCTCCCTCTCTCTCTCTCTCTCTCTCTCTCTCTCTTTTGCAGCTGTCTACTCAACTCCATCATGGAACCCAGCCTATGAAATACCATACCACAGAACAGCACAAGTCTGTATGTGGGTGTATGCACATGTTCAATTCTGTTTAAGTTAAATATTTATAGTATAACTGTTAACCCACTTTATCTCATTGGGTATTATTGTAATTTTACAGAAGCGGCTTCCTGTGCTTTGTTTGTGTCAGTATCAGTCGAGAAAAATCAAGAAAAAAAATGTTACCCAATTATTTATAACAGAAACTTTTTGAAATAACGTGTGCCCTAAAGTGGTCACCTGATTGATCTTTATTAGATACATTAAAAAAGTAAAAAAAGTTCTGTAACATGCTTCAGTAACACTTCAAGGTTTAACATTTAGAGTTTACACGTATTATTAAATGTGCCAGGGATAACAGATGTGAAGTTTTGATCTTCTATTTATATCATAACCTATACTTTGCTTATATCCCTCTCTCCAAAGAATCTCCCTCCTTCCTCTTCAGTCTCTATCCCGTCTCCCCCTCTCCAGCTGATGCCTCAGTGGGATGGGTGTAGTTTAGTGCAGCGTTCTTCCCGATTTGTCTTTCAGTCTCTTGCAGCTCAAATCCCGCTGAGGCCACTAATGGCTTAAGCCTCATGAAATCTGAAATGCTTGAGTCCTGGATCACCCTACTTCTGGGATAGCTGGAAATCTGAAATCAAGGACAACTGAAAAATATACTTTATGGAAAGCTGGGAAGATTTACTGGCTTCTTTTTTGCGTGTTTTTTTTAAAGTATTTATTTTGTTTTTAAGTATTTATCATGGAGCAGAATTGGCTGGTGATGATCTCCTGTAACATAAAATGCTTGTGAATGTGGATCTGCTTCTTCAGGATTTCTTCACAAAGGAAATGCGAACATTGGATTTATTAAGAAAACATCACAATGTTATTTGTAAACCTGGAATTAGAAAAATTCCACTTTTTCTCTCTTAATTTTGGGATTATTGGATGGATCAAGTTTTAAGGAGTCAAAACTTTCTATCTTAAATTAAAATCGCACAGGTGTGTATGAATGTGATTAAACGCAGGATTAAGTAAGGAAGTGTGAGCTGTGTCTGCCTCTGTTTGTGTGCATAAACGTGTATGGATGTTTATGGCCATGTTGGAGGAAAAGAAGGACCAAGGTTCTCCAAAGCCCAACAAACCATCAAAGATCAACAGTGGCAACACCTGTAACCCCACATTGGGTAAATCCAAGCATATCTCAAACAGCAGCAACACCTTCAAACCTGCACATGGGTGAGAGAGGAATATCTTTGTGGTTTTTTTTCTATGTGCATTTGTCTCTTTTTTCTAAGAGACAAATGCAATGCATGTGTGCATTTTGTATTAATAATGCCGTTACCTTTCATATGTGGTGGGAAAAATGTGAAAATGCAACAAATTTAACTGAAAAAGTTTGGTTTTGCTAACCTGGATCTTAACTGCTAACTAGCTGTCACACAATCACAACCTGGATAGATGTGAAAAAAAAAATTGTAACATTAGAGTTCAGCTCCAGGGCTAGACTGAACACCAGCTATTCTCTGAGGCTGTACAGTCAGTGAACAGAAAATACAATGGCTATTTCAAAATGTGGAGCCACCTTGATGTCATTTAATTATTAGTTGGCTACGAATAATAAACAAGTCTGGATCCAATCAGATAACAGTCTAGCTGGTAAGCATTATGTAACATTTCTACTTCTAAAAAACTACCTTTGTCTTTTTAAAACATTTTTTTATTGTGTGACTTTATTCAGGAGCTACAAATACAGAGAATAACAGTACAAATGATGAATGCTGAGAAACAGTCAACCTTAAAATCCTGCTAAATGTTAGTGAAGACTTTTATCCACAGTCTAAGGAGACTATATTCTTGGATGGCCATGTGCGCATATGGAACAATTAACAAGTGGGAAACAGTCCTTTGGTATTAACCCTGGCCCAGACAGCTCTTACAGCTAAAGGAAGACAACAACTGCATGTGACACGGCTATGCATGTATATGTGGGTGTCCCATCTGTCTAGATCCAAGGATTTAAACGATTTCTTCATGTGTGTACATGCATGGTACCACCAAACGTGTTCTTTAGTTCATGACACCAATGAATTCCCTCGATTTCGATTCCCATTTCAATCAAATCCAGGGGTGTAAAAGTATGGTAGGAGGAGATGAATGCAAACATCTAATACCCAGCTGATATCACTGCAAACTAAACAGGACAAAGAGAATATAGCTCTGTTATTCAGTGAACTGACCTAACATAAAAGGTTGAGGCTGTACATGCTAGTCCTACATGCTGCTACAGTCATGTCTGAGAGATGTTTATGTGAGTCTAAAGATTGACTGCAGTGGAAGACTCTGGATTTGTTAGCTATATTAGAGCAAGACGTTGACTTTGTTCCAAACTCTGCCTCAGAATAGGCAACTGGGTGAAGATGTTCCTTTGCTTGGTGTGAAGAAACTACGGGCAAGTCAAGATGTTTGGATAGAGGTTTTTAATTGTAACCACCTATTGTATCTTCATTGTAACCACAGCAGCTGTTTGCAGTTTGACTTTTAACTGGATCCATAAATGGTCAGATCACAATGTCTTTACCTTTCATTTGTATCACCATCTCTTTTCTCAGAGTTTTATTCATTGTTCATCCATTCAGTCATTCGCCTCAGTCTTTTATTTCCATCAATGAAACCCATTCATTTGGTCATTTGTCTGTTAATTCATGTATTCACTCATTCACCCATTCGTGCATCATCCATTTTGTCACTGGCCTCTGAAGTTTTACATTTATGTAGGATCTATAAAACATTCAAGCTTGAATTACTGTACTGTCTTATCTCAACTTTCAAAGAATAGTCTTCCATCCATCCATCAATCCATCTTCTTCCATTTATTTGCGTACTGGGCAGTCTAAACAGAGCTTCAGTCTGTCTCCCAGATTATTGCCTTCAGTGATATTGATGGCCAGCCCAGATATATAATCTCTTCGGTATGTCCTTCCCTAGGCATCCAAGTCAGATACCCATTGGGAACTATTCTTTAATTCTTGACTTAAAACTATGCCCTCGTAACAATTCTAATTGTTTTAAGGGACAGCTAAGAAGACTGCAGGTGCTCCAATTAAATAATAAAAAAACATATTAAAGTGTTTTCTGATCTGACACAACTCTGTCTTAGGCCTAGGAAATCTTGCACAAACCAGCAACCTATCAGTAGCTGTGACTAAAATATGAAGCTAGTAACTTTTTAATAAAAGTTTTTAATTAAAACATTATAAAAACATAGGAAGGTAAAGAAAGGTAAAACACAGATAATCATATGACCTTTCTAGAGTTCTCTAAAGGGAGAAAAATAAACAAATTTTGCCGTAAGTTACAAGTGATGTGAGCCCATAAACAGAAGGGTAGGGGGTCCTACTAGGCCGAATGCACTTGTAAGTAAGAAATAGATATCTGTATTTGATGGGCACATCCACTGTGACAAAGCAAACCACGATGGTCTGCTTTGTCTGTTGACTTTGAGTCTCTATAAAACTACAAAAACTGTATATGGCTCCTTGCTGGTGATAGCTATGACCAAATGATTTTTTTTTCTGGTTGTCTGTATTTTTGAACATCAATTTCTTCAAATTGGGCACAAATGTTTGATGTTCATTGTTACCCTAAATCCCTGAAATTCTTTTGAATGGGATATATTAGGAAACCTTGAAGGGAATTTTTGAGAGTAATTGGACTGGTTCTTATATAGCATTTTTCTACTCTACCTGAGTACCTAAAGCACTTTAAAAAGCTTCTCTCATTCACCCATTCATACTGAACTGATTTCTATCTAACACATGTTGATGGATGCATCAGAGAGCAACTTGGGGTTACCATCTTGCCCAAGGATGTATGACATGCAAGTGTCAGAAATTAGGAAAAGTGGTGACTGTGGTCATCTTTTACAAATGGCTTGATGCTGGTGAGGCCAACTGTGGTGGGACAGATTTGGACACATGTCCACAATCATGATTAAATTACCAATATTATATTGTTTAGCCACCAGGTGGTAGACATCCATTACACAAATTTTAACTTCTTTAGAGGTTGTGTATCCACTTGATTTCAATATTTTCTGTGCTATAGATCTGTTTTGATCTTTACTAATACCTCTCTAATTGCTAAAGGCTGCACCATCTGTTTCTGCTGTTTTCTGTCAGCTGTTGCTCAGGTGGTGTATGGTGGGTTTCTCAGAGCTTTTCTGCCCATGTGTGCCTATATTAAAGTGGTCAGTATGCTATAAAACTAAAGCCAATGATCTATAGGAAGCTAAAGAGCCAGAGCTGAGGGACAATTTTCAGTGAATGTATTGCTACACTCCTTACCTTTACCTTACCTTACCTTTTCCATCACATATTGACCCACTGATATAAAAATATTGACTAATTTTCTATATTTACATTATGTGATTATACAAGACCTTTCTAATGAAGGATACTAAAATCTAAGCACTCCTTCAGTTCAAAGACACACTGACCTTATAGCAGCATTGTCCGAGTCACATACGCATTTAGCCTACATACTCACCATATGACCAAACACCTCGTAAATGTTTGAGAGGGTTTTGGTTTTTGGAATGCGACGTTGGTTATTATCCAAACAGGTGGATTTAAAAGAGCAGCTGTTGCCTTCTCTCCACTTTGTCGTTTTTGCTATTTTTACCATCGTTTCTTCTTTACTTTTCCTCTTTAATGTGCAAACACTCTTCCTGGAGTTCACACCATTGATATTCATTGTCTCCTGTGGCTTTGCCCTTCCACGCCCGTTGGCCAGTACACTTTAAAGTAGTGTTCCAGACGATCTTGATCCAGTTTGTCTGATCTTACTTCTTGCAGTGGTTTAACTTTAGCTTCACACCTAAGAGAGTCATTAAAGCAGCCTAATATCAACAGCCTGATGTGACAGATGAAAAATGGATGGATGGATGGATAAGCTTAATTGGTCGGTTGCAGATGCCTGCAACTGAGATGACAGACCTAGTTGACCATACATACAATACATACAATATACAAAAATGCCAGAAATTTTACAGTCATTTTGTGTAGTTTAGCGTGGTGGCCACACTGAATAGGATTTTTTGCACCCTCTCTGAAAAGTGTTCCTCAAACCTAAGTCAAAGTCTATGTCATGTCATTTAACATTTAAAATTTGAGTCAATGCAAACCCCAATGCATCAGTACTACTACAATCTACTTTATGAAATCTTGAAACCTCAAGTCCAAGAAAATATCTTTTTTTTTGGTTGTAGGGAAATATCTGGGCATAATCTTTGTGGCTTAAAACCTGCAGTTGCTTTATTTTTGGCCACTTGAGGGTGATAGAAAACAATTCTAACTACCGAGGTTTGGTGCGCATTGCTTGAAAGTTGCTAGGGAAATGTGTATTCCTCGACTGTTTTGCACTGGTTCCTGGAGGTTATTAACTCGTTCTAGGTGAAATTCAGAGATGGTGTTGCACCAGAATACTCCCAGTGATTGCTTTGGTTGCTAGCAGATTCCCATGGTTGCCATTTTTCATGATTGTGTCAAATACTCACTAACTACTAGCCAGGTGGTCGTACAACTTGATAAAGAGCAACACAAACCAGAATTTGGGTGGAAGGTAGACCTTCAAGAGAAAGTTTTGCGTCAGCGCTGCAGACAACATGCTTTAACAGATACTAATTTAGATACAACTGGACAAATGTTCAAAAGTCCATCATTCAAGTCATAGAATCCAGTCATCCAAAATGGGGAACACACTCATGTCACATGGTTAGTGATCTGCAAAACCACAATAACACTGACTTTTTACTGTTTAAGATAATAATCCAAATGTTTCTATTGATTATTGGAAAATTTTCAGTTAAATTATTCTTGATGATGCAGTTCACAAAAATTGTCCAATATTATGACACTCATAGGAAATATGAGTGTCATAATATTGGACAATCCTGCAGCACACGCTTTAGGGTCCCACAGAGGGGACCCAGCTCAGAGGGGGCTGATGAGCTGTTGATGAGGTGCCCTATTGGTGCCACACTGATGATGATAAATGAATGGATTCAGCGTGATTAAAATGTGCTTAAATTGCAATCATTATGTTATCTGTACAATATGTTATGAAAATACATCCATTAAAAATACATCTATATTGTTTTAAAATCTATATAAAGTTATCAGTTTGGCGTGGTTATCCTTTCTATTTGGGCAGAACAATCTCCTCACATCCTGGTCACTTCGTGTTGGACTCCATTAGTTCATCCAGTTGTGAAAAGGATTTCTGGGTCACCAACCAGTCCCGCCTTAGAGTTAGGCTTTTAAAGTGTAATAACTGTGGACAGGATGTCATAGTACAAAACCATGATTTAGTGACATGATTTTTAAATAGTGTGAGGATAAGAAAAGCTAAGGCTACAAACTTCCCTTTGGCTTTGCAGTCAAACTTCAGCAATTAAAAATTATGAAAGGCACTCGAAATAAGCATTCGATAAAGCCTTTGCAAAAGCCTTTATTAGCTTTTCCACGTTCATCTGTTTTTGTGTCTTAAAATAGTCAGCGTCTAATAGCTAGCTCACTATATCAGTTGATACAGCGTCGAGTGTGTGAGTGTGTCTGAGACGGGATGACACATACCTTGATGGTGATGAAAAGTCTCAACTGTAACTGAAGCCACTGTGTCATGATGTAACTCGAACTAGGCGCACACACATTCACACACTGCGACATGATGTGGTATCACTCTCATTTTCCACTATCCAACTCGTTTGAGCTCGCCATAATGCCAGATGGGAGAGATTCCTAAGATTTTACATGAGAAGTTGTTTTGTTGAGGATGTTTTGGTCATCCTCGTGGTTTTGGCAGGTGGTCAAGTACCTACTCGTTAACCTCAAGTGTTTCCATTAATTTCCTAAAGGCATTTATATAAAACAGTCTAGCAAAAATCTACTCTTTAAGTATCAAATAATCACCCGCTGAAGGCCTGTTGAGGATGGCATCTGCACTCAGCTTGGTTTCTCAGAAGTGACAGCAGAGTCCAGCGACTTCTGTAAGAATATGGATGTATTAAAAGATTGGATACCGGGCAGTGAATTATCTGAATGACACATGACCTAAAAACGTTTCAAGCTTCCAATATCTGTTTCTGCGTCACACAAATAAAACTCAGTTTTCAGACACATGAAGCCTCAATGGATTCAAAATTCATAATAAGAAGACTAGAAATGAATCTTCTTTCACAGGATAAGATAAAGCATATGCACTTAAAACTCAATCATAACTTTCTTAAGGAATAATGGTGGTGTAAGGGAAAAATACTTCACAATCTCCACCAGATATCTCAAGAACAATAATGAACACTCTTTGTTTTTTTGTGCCTGTGTTACAGTTTATTCACAAGTTAAATTTATTTAGTAAATTAAAAATAAATCACAGCTGAAGGTTTATAGTAGTTGCAGGATTACTGAACTCTCTTTCCTGCTCTGAATTTCAAACAGATGCTCTATGCTGAGGTATTACAGCACATTACTGTAGCATGAATGTTTTCTTATAGCCCTCCTAATGCCACATTAGGCCTCTGTAAGTGTAAACATGTTCTAGCTACACATGAACAATATGAAAACTTAGCATTCATGCATTATGCTAACCTACAGTTACTGGCATTATATGGTCACGTGGGGTAATGCAATTTGCTATTAATATTCTGTTAATCAAGCCTCTTCTCCATTAGTGCCTAATCGGATCAACTCGCCACGGTTTGCCAAGCAGGTACTAAAATCCGATGTCATCACACTGCATGCCACCGATTGACTAGTCAGAACGTCACCTGATGAGTCATTTGAGCGTCTTGTTCACAAAAATCAAAACCGCCATTTTTGAAACCCGGCAATAGAGGAAATGGATACAAAAACCCAACGATTCTGATTTGATTCAATTCAATTCAATTTTGACTGAGACAGTCAGAAATATTACAATTCTGATCATTTATCAGTACATATTCATATTTTTATATCTATATATAAAAACAAAGCTGACACTTGTGAGACTTCATCAGAGGTGTAAAAATAACAGCAGATGCCTTTGTGTCAAAGTAACTGAGGATAAAACACAGAAAAACATGAAGCTTTTCCTGGCCTGGCTTTTTATAGCAGATAACCTTAAAAATATTTTGCAGTAGAACAAAAACCCGAAGAAAACCATTAAGCAACATGTGAATATTACCTGATGCTGTTGAAATGAAACAGAGCAAAGTTACAAAAGTTTTATTAGAGACACAGCGTTTTGCAATTTGGCATAATTTTAAAAAGTTTAAATTTCTTCGCTGAACAGAACAAATGAGGCTTTCTTGTTGGAGGTCATTTTTGAAAGAAAAAAAAACTGCATCTGACAACACTGCACACAACGGTAGACTGGTGCGTAATAAGCAAGTGAATAATGGAGAAAACAGAGATTTGAGATAGGAAACTGTTCTTAAAGTACATTGAGAGAGAGAAATAGCTGTACAGGAAATGTGATTTTATGGTGATGGAAGCAAAGCAGTAAAGGTAAGAGGGAATTAATGACGATGTTTAGCAAACGTGAAGTGTACTTTTGATCTTCTTTTGCTGCTGGTTCAGTGAATTTTAGTCGGAGAGTGTCGAAACCTGCAGCATCAGAATCTGTGAGATGCCGGCTTTGTGAGATGTCCATATACGGATCGTTCTCCATGTTGGGTGAACGATCTGTGCTTCGTGTTTACAACTTTGTGCCGAATCTGTTTACCTGCTCTCATTTTGGGTGGCTGTAGCTCAGGAGGTAGAGCAGGTCACCTATTAATCGGAAGGTTGGTGGTTCGATCCTTGGCTCCTCCAGTCTGCATGTCAAGTATCCTTGGGCAAGATACTAACCCCAAGTTGCTCTCCGATGCATCCATCGGCGAATGAATGTGTGTGAATGTAGTTAGAAAAAGCACTAAGTACAGATAAAGTGCTTGTATGAATGGGTGTGATTGGGTGAATGCGATATGTTGTATAGAGCGCTTTGAGTACTCCGGGAGAGTAGAAAAGCGCTATATAAGAATCAGTCCATTTTCTGTTTGGTGGTTGTTGAAATAGTTTTGTGAGGCTTAACCTGAGATTCTGGCATTTCTGGCAAAATACATTTATATTTAATAATCAATTCAGGATTTAATGAATCGACATCGCATTATTCAAGCTAAAATCGATTTAAAAATTTTTTTAAACCCACCCCTACTGGGTTTTAATGGAAAACTAATAAATCTGAGTTGAGTTGATTCGAGTAGCTACTACGAGAAAATGGGCTTTTTATACACTATGCTATTTTGAGAAATGTCATTTTGAATTTTCCCGGTGTGCATAACTGATAATTGTTATTAATAGTTGTAGATATTTAGCAAGAGCTTATGTATATGTAAGGACTATCTTGTGTGGCCTCACTAGGTTTTATTTAGTGTTACAGAAATTTCCACCTACTAAACACTCGGGTTATAACTTGGCAAACTAAGTTTGACCCTTCGAACAGCTGCTGCTGTTGGCTCTTGTGCTGCTGCTGCAGCCTTGTGACCGGAGACCCGGACTTGAGTCATACCTGAGTCAAAACAAAGACATGAAACCACATTTGGACTTGACTGCTGCAAGCCCTGACCTTCAGGAAACTTTAAAAAGAAGTTTTGCTTGCATGAAATTGTTTAAAAAAGAATTAAAAAAGAGTTTTGATTCAGAACGTGCCTTCACAGGAATGAATAAGTTTAAAAATAATTGCAAATTCAGACTTAAATATTTATTGTGATGGCACAATAAATTGTTTTACATCTTTGCACACGTCACCTCAGATAAGACTCGCATGTCCGGACCACGAGGTGTTGAGTGACTGCAGCTTTCTGCTTGAGCCAGTAGTGATTTATTTTCATCAGCACTTATTAAACTCTCTGGCTAACTGGACCTCAGAGATGACATCAGCTCTCAGAGTGCTGGTGTACACAGCTGTTACAGATCAATATTGTATTTCCACATTCACTGCACACAAGACCACAAATTAACATCAATGTAGAATAATTCAAAAGCAGCCAATGAAATTTTTTATATAAGAATACAAATTAAAACATAAGCATTTGAGCTTAAGCAGATAGACGCCCTTATCGCCAAGTCATTTGTCAAAAATATCAAAGCTTATTAAAGTGGCAGTGCTGTGGAGAGATTTATGACCCCGACATGTGTAGCAGCAAGGTTTGCCCGGTGTGGGTTACTGCGAGCACTTTGTGTCCTCGCTGCCTGATGATTTAAACTCCATCTGTCTGTTGCTGGGCATGTAACAGAGGGTTTAGGGACTCCCACTAACTGCTGAGGTAACCACACACCCATGTCACATGACTTGTCAGTCAGAACCGGGTATGTTGGGTGATGGCTGGCGTCCAAAAGGGGTGATGATTAGGATTCTCATGGACTCACTGCACACGGTGGCAATAATAAAGTCTGAAATAGAAGCTGGCTGAAAGACAACTTTAACAATCTCCAAAGAGGAAGAAAGTTTGGTCAGTAAACAAATTAGAAAAAAAGAGCCAGGTAGTAGATTTCAGTGAACATTCTTTCGTATTTTAAACTGGTTCAAAAGTGAAGATTTTATAGAAGTCTACAATTTTTAATACATTTGGCATCTATACAATATCTACTCCAAACAAACAGACTGGTTTTAAATATAAAACATGTTTTTAAAAAGCTCATTTGGTAACAAATTCAAACCACATAATCTTTTCTGTAGAGTTTTGGTGAGCTGGTGTGAATAGGAGGCTCAGTTTCCTGTGGGACCTAATGTGGTCTTCCGCTGCTGTACCCCATACAGAGATGCTCTTCTACATACCTTGGTTGTAACTAGTGTCTATTTGAGTTTCTGTTCTGAAATACCGTCCATGCCATGTTCAAAGTATCTTACATCACCTCTCTTCCCCACTTTGATGGTTAGTTCAAACTTCAGCAGGTCATCTTGACGGTATCTACATGAATAAAAACACCACATTGCATTAACAATTAGCTGAACAGGTGTATCTACTGAAATAGCTGGTGAGTCCATTTATATGTCTTTGCTTTCATCCTTGCAGCAGTTTAATATCAGGAACTTTTTAGTTTAGATGAATTTTACTTATTTAAATCCCCAAACTCGCCATTTGTTCACAAAGCTTAGTTTTTTTATCTTTTTAGAAGTCTTTAGGTTGCTGCAATTATATGGCCAGTGCTGACATTATGTTCTTTGAATGTTCAGGTGTTCACAGCAGTCATGTGTAGATGTAAATTCAACAATCCAAACCCAGAAAGCATGAACAGGATGTAATAGCTGTGACTTATTTCTATTTTATTTATTGTCTCTAGATGAAAATTCCAGTGAACAGTCATAACATAAACTAGTGCTAGCACATTAGCTTTTCATACTTTGTGTTAAACTGCCATGTAAATGGGTTATTTGTTGCAGCCATTTTGCTAACATCTTCTCATCCTCCACACTGGGACAGTTAAATATTCCTTTGTAAAATCTCCCTGGCTGAATTTCCAGTTTCATCACAGTGAGGAAATAGGAACGTGGAAAGATACTCAGGGTTGAACACAGATACTAATTTGAGATTTCATATTCCTCGTCCATGCTGGCAGCGTCCACTGTCTGTTGTCACTGGTCTGGGGTCTGGTTACCTCCAGCCAGAATTGCTTATCATTAGAAAAAACCTCTGGTCCTATTGGGCAGGAGAGGCAGATGGTGCAGATTCATGTGGGGACATGGATAGTGTCGGCAAGCAGATATAAAAAGTTGTAATGTGTGATATAATGAGAGGCTTTAAAGTTTAAGAGAAACCTCAAACAGTTTTACACTGTTCCAGTGCTTCTCTGTACTCGAGTGGTGACTATAGTTAAACTGAAATCACTTCCCTCTTTACACTGTGCATTATAATTACAGTCTGGGGGTTTTTTGGTCTGTAAACAAAAGTCTGGTGTTGTCAGACATTCAACAGTGGAAAAGAAATGAGTAATATGAGGCATGTCACCTTTTATGGAAGCCCAAATGAAGCCCTTTGACATAAAAAGACTGACTGAAGGAGGGTTTTCAGTCACAGTCTCAACATTTACGTTTGGAAAGTAAATGGACTGGTTCCTTCTCTGAGCACTCAAGGCACCTGCCGCCTTCACAAACTTTTTTCTATGTAGCATTCACACTCCAGTGGATGCATCGGAGAGCAACTTGGGCTTCATACCTTTCCCAAGAATATGGCATGCAGGGTGGAGCAGCAAGGGATCGAACCACCAACCTGTCCATTTACCTCCAATTTGTTTCAGTAAAGTTAACACATAATCTGTACGTTTTTAGCAAAATAGACTATCAATCCACACTTCTGCACTATTAAACAAGTAAAACTTTATATCCTGTGGTTTTTTGGTTACTGTTTTTTATCTTGCCCATACAAACAGATTACATGTTGCAAATGCAGTTGGTCATATTTGGAAAAACTCAGCACTACCAGCTGGTGATACAGTGAAAACATTGCTCAGTGACCAACATTATTATATCAGTAGTAGTAGTAGCATATAAACGTGGTGTATTAACATAAAATTTAACACATTACTTTATGAAATGTTCTAAAAAGCAGTGTTAAAATATAAATGGAATGTGTTCATATATTTTGTAGCACTGTGACAGGACTCCATGCTTTCACTTTTAGGTTAACTTGACCTCATTTCAAATTTTAGTACTGCCATGTCACCACAAAAGTCACTTACAGGCTTTAAAAATGCCATTTTCTATATTTGGCAATCAGAGAAGTAAAAAATACAGGCACCTGTCAGCCACAACATCAAAATCACTGAAATATCAAGGTTTGTACCACCTTGTGTTCACATTTCACAAGAATGGCTACTCCTCCTAAAGTAGGAGTTGCTCAGATTTTAGTGAAACTTACGTGCAGTGATAACCTAATAGTTCTGTGTCAAGGTCATGTTTGTTTTATTAGAAATAACTGATGAATCGTAATGGATTGTGAATGGATGAGTTACTACATCACCAGTGTTGGGAAGGTTACTTTTAAAATGTATTCCACTACAGATTACAGAATACATGCCCCAAATTTATTTTGTAACGTATTCCGTGATGTTACTCAATGAGAGTAACGTATTCTGAATACTTTGAATTACTTAATATATTATCATGCTTTTTACAAAAACTAGCTTTACTTTGTTGTCTGGGTCAACTTTGCTAGCGAGAGACAGAGAGAGGCGTTGAAAGGCTGCTCCAACGGAACTTATTGTTTCAGAGGAAAACATGAACACACTGTACAGTCGAGTCTTAATAGCTTACTTACAACTGGGCTCGTCAGGCACTCTTTTTGGCTGCAGTGGTTATTATATTTACATGCTACCATCTCCCATTTTTGGTCGGTGACAACTCGTACTTTTCGACTCTTTTTCTCCCTCCTTGCACTCACAAACACATAACGGTTATGGCAGTCCATTCTCCCTTCAGCACGGACTACACTGTCCATGAAGCTTCATTCTTTAGGGCTATGCCTGTAACACTCTGCCTATTGCCTTCTTATTAAATAATTTTTGTGAATAATTAAAAAATTATATTTCTTCACGTCATTATGCGGGCCGCAAGTAGAGGTTGAGACAGGCATTAGAGCCTCTTAATGCGCATTTTGTTTGGGTTTCCACCGGCGTGGAATTACCAAAAATAGAGAGAGCATAGCCTAACATATGAAACAAGAAAGACCGCTGTGTAATCCATTTATTTCAACAAAGTAACTGTATTCTGAATACCACCTTTTTAAACGGTAACTGTAACGGAATACAGTTACTTATATTTTGTATTTTAAATACTTAACCAGTGATGTCACACTGTACATCACTGGCGTCCTGGATACAACCCAGTGACAGCAGCCTTCCTAACCAGTTGTTACCACCATACACTACTCAGAAGCTGCTTGAGAAACACAAAATGTTAAACTCCCCAAATACCAGTCTAATCCTGCATCCATGAAATGCACGTGAACAAGCATGCAGGTCCACCCTGCAAACTCCACTACCAACATGCTAATGCTGATGCACACAACACCCCCAGAGGTAAGGTAAGGTAACTTTATTCAAACCCATAGGTAAGGTAAATTTGCTTTACAGAAAAATGATAGCATTTGGCATCCCTTCAACAACACCCATACCTAATAAATATAAACCTCACTGTAGCACATATATAGTAATTTCACGTTTCGAGTCAAAAGCAAAAACAGTTCTTATTTAATTCAGTAACAGCAACAGGGACAAAGCTGTTTTTATAACGCTTTGTCCTGCATCTTGGAAACAGAAACCTCCGTCCTGAGGAAAGAAGCTGAAATTCACCCCGTAGGGGATGGGAACCATTTTTAAGGATTGATAAAGCCATCCTCTGTACTTGCTTAGAGTACAGGGAGGCTAAACAAGACTGTGGCTAACCTATCAGACGACTGGACCATCTCACTATCTGATTCAGTGAGTTTTTCTCTGTGACAGAGGTCTGACCAAACCATGCCACCAAACAAAAGGATACAACAAATCATATAAAGTTCTTCTACATTAAAAGAGAAAAACAAAAATTGAGGGATAATATGTCACGGTTGCTGATGGCAACATAAGCAGTGTGTTTATTTACAGTGCAGTAAATAACCAGTACACAATAAATCCCCGTAGCTCCCTAGACTCTCGTGTTGTGTCTCACTCAAACGTCCGTGTTCGTGCTCTCCGCTCCCGTGTTACCGCACATCCCGTGCGTGCTGTCTTCTTCTGCTCCACGCTCTTCCTGCAAGGAAACAACACAGGCAGCCATCAAACACAACTCCCGCGGGCATACACGACCTACACGACTCTATACTGGACACACACTAACTTGGAGTGTAACTCAATGAGCCCACGTCGGTGGGAGCTCCAACACTCTCCTAAATAGCTCCCCCGACGAGCCCTGATCAGCAGCAGGTGTGTGGCAGGGACTTCAGGTGTGGCCAGTCCTCCAGCAGGGCCACACCCATCAGGCCTGCAGGTGCCTGTCATCCAGCCTACAGCCACACCCGTAGACACACACATATATATATACACACACACTGTACACACACAACAAATGGAACACAGACATGACAGCATTGTGCAGACATCACAAAATAATAATATTATAATAATTATAGTCCACACTGCTCACGGACCCCAAGTCCCTGGAACCGGGTCCGTGGCATAATATATAGTACAACTACAGTATGAAACAGAGAATTTGGTCTTAAACACAACCCATAACAAAATAGGATAAGTCAATAAGGTAAAAATTACACAAATGAAAGGCACACGATGGAGAAGGAAATCATTACATAAAGGCACCCGCTGTTGCCTTTGATGGGGCAAAACGTTTTATCAACATTTTTGTGGTTGTTGGAGAAAACTTACAAACATACAGTACGGCACTTAAGAGTCACACTGCTAGTGATAAAAGATTTAGATACATTTGACAAGCTGAACGCATTCTGAGACACGGCACGAGATTGATCGTCTACAGCCAATCAGAATGCAGAACACAATGCACTGTAATAAAAAGAAATTTAAAAAAAGCATGCAAAAGTGGACAAGAAAATCAGCGAAACAGTGAGACCGCGAAAGGTCAACCGTGTTATCCGGTCTTTAAGTGATGACGTGATGAATCTTGCTTCCGGGCCCAAACTACCCTGCGTTTAACAAGGCTGTTGTGTATTTAATGTTTTAATCCTTTGTATCTTGTTCTATTTAATCTCAAAAAGCCCCTAAAAACAGTCAGTGATCACATCATTTTAAAGCTCAGTTTTTAAATCCTTACAATGTAACTACAGCCCAGCCCATGCAGCAGTATATGAATGACTAACCTTGTATTGTGGATGGATTATCTCAGTTGTTCTCCCCACTGACGTTTGGTCCGTTTACAGCATCCTGCTATGCGATTGCATTTGTCTCTGACCATTGAGAATCCTCATGTTAACTTTTATCGAGTGGAAAAAAGTTAGCATTCCTCCTCCAGCTTGTCCCGAATTCGAAAATGTGGCACAAAAACAAACCAATGGAGGCCCAGTAGAGTGCAATCAGATGAAGAGTTTATTAAGAACACACGCGTGGGATGAAGCACACAGCATCACATCAGCAGACTTCTTCGCCCAAAAATACACAAACAATTGCTTTTATAATGTCAGGGTTAATGCCCCTTCTCGCGTTATAAGAACATTATTTGCATCTTTTACAGTAAATGATCAATTTTAAGAGCTAAATGCAGACACCAAAGTTCCTCTTTCTAGCATCTTCTTCCAAATATGCACAGCAAAATCTCCAGTGTTAAATTAACACTACAGAGTGTCTATATGTGTTCACACTGTTGAGTGTTAAATATAACACTGTTGAGTGTTAAATGAACACTTTTGACAGTGTTGTATTTTTAAAAGTAACCTAGTCAGTTTTCAAGATTTACAATGAATAAAACTGAGCAGTGCTGATTTTCTGAACACTGGAAAATAACTCAAAATGTTAGAAATATTCCAGTGTTAGAAAATCAGCGCTGCTCTGTGTTAGTCATTGTAAATCTTGAAAACTGACTAGGTTACTTTTAAAAATACAACACTGTCAAAAGTGTTTATTTAACACTCAACAGTGTGGACACATATAGACACTCTGTAGTGTTAATTTAACACTGGAGATTTTGCTGTGTGGCGATGATTTCAGGCCCTGAAGGTCCCCGTGGACTTGTCCTCCTCTTTGGCACATCTTCTGTCACCTGTTACTAAGCAAACTCGAATGCAACAAGAAGCTGAATACATTCAGGCCTTTGCTCAGGCCTGTTTCTAAATTATATGTGCTATATGTGTTTTGTAGGCGTGTATGCAGTTTTTAACCTTCTATAGCTCCAAGTCACTTACACAATAGATCGTCCGGACATCGCGCCGAACGAGGCTTACAACCTTTAATTAATTGACTGAGCTTCAACTCTTTAATAAGCACAAAATGCAATGTGTGTATACAATGATTATGACCGCACCTGTAATAAAAGGTTAATATGGTGCCAGTATATTTGAACATCTTAATGCCGTCTTAATGCTGTAGGTTATATTATTAATGCCATGTTAATGCTGTAGATTATATCGTAGCAGTAAAATAATTTCTTTAATTCCACAAGCTTCACTGTTTATATTATGCTAACATAGTTGTGTCGCTAGTGATCATGTAGCACATCATTATATACCAGCTAGCCAAACTTCAGTAACCTTACAAACATCACTGCTGTTTACTTTCCTGTCTTCATTTATGTCGGAAGTGATAGCAGAGCTGTACGTCTTAATTTGTTTCAGAAATCCCTCAGTCAGGACAGGCTATATTATATTTAGATGGAAGCTAGCGAGCTAACTCCCTGCTAACTTCTAACTCTGTTAAATGTCATAAATTCCATTTTCATGAATGCCTGGATGTTAAACTTAATTTTTACACCTGGTAGAGTAGCCACAGTGATCATTTTATTACAGACGAAAGAATTTAGACAGTTTTTCAACTCTCAGTGATCCCGCAGTGATCGTTTGACTTATGGACCTGCAGCAGAGTTTGGGCCCATACACAGCTAGTGACGTCAGACTTAAAGACCGGATAGCGAGGGACCACTGTACACGGTAGATCTGAAATAAATAAAGATGAAACGTTCTGAAGAAGTTTGTGTTGCATGAATATGTGTGCTCTACACACAAAACACGTGTCCGTCTGTCCATATGTCTCCACACGTTCCTGTGTGTTCTCCATGGTGAGGTCACCCCCATGGACCTCAGTCAAGGTAGTGATGACAGCTGAAAATAAAACCAACATGGTTTTGGCTGGATTTCCCCCCATAGACAAACACACAGACCTGGAGTGCTGCCCGTCAGCTGTTGTGACACGGTCAGGTGTTAAGCCCTGTGGTCCGGGGGAGGGGATAAAGGGGATACATTAGTAATTTGTTGCAATACCCACCAGAGAATGATCCTTTAATGAAAATATTCATCATCACCTTTTGATAAACTGTTGATTTGCAAAGTCAATAAGCGTTCATTATCAAACCCTCCAAGCTAGCTCACACACTGGACAGAGAAAGTCTTGTTATGTGTTGCTAAATCCAGTGACACGTTGTAGGGCGTCCAGCTCTAAAGCTCAGCGTTCATGTATTTATTTGCAGAAAGAGAGTTTGTCACCTTCTTTTTTAGGGCTTATGTAATATTATCTGATATAAATTCAGGTGCAAACTGATGGTTGCCACTGCCTGGAGGACATAACTTAACTAAAAATATTATTACTGTCCCCTAATATACCGCCACGGAGCACAGTTTAGCATCTGATGTGTGTACAGGTATTCCTCAAGAAAAAAAAAGTGCATGCCGTTCTAAAGATAGAGTAACTGGGTTTCTACCAAGCTGTAATCAAATTGAATGACCTTTAAAATGGCTATAATTTTATAAAAACAATGAGATGTGAATAACTCTGTTTCCAGTTTCATGTTTTTATTCTAGAGTATCTTTGCATGATTAACAGTTCAAAATAATCCTTAACAAAGTTTTACCAGTCCATGGTGAAGTTTCTCAGTTCATCTAATGTCTGAAACAATCAGTGTTAAATCCTTTTGAATTTAAAGTGACCTTTCTTCTGATTGGCTGCTGGTCACAAACAAAAGATTTGTGTACCTGACATAACCGTACAGGTCAGGATGTCCCCTTTCATCCATATTGAGTCAACAAAACATTACACAAGAGTTAACTGTATATACATAAAAACAATAACAGTAAAACTCCTTCTTGAAAGATAAAGGCTCACTATATTTTAATTTTCAGAATAAAAAGGGCACTTGTGATATTATTACTTGTGACTTAGTATAAGAATTATTTGGCAGAAAGCTTATTTCAGGGAAAAACATCAATCATACCTTATTTCCCCCCTTTCCCATGCTTCCTTTTCTCACAGTCACAACATAAATAATATTTTATAATGTAAAATTTATCTGTGCAGGATTGGTGATGGGGTGTAAAACTCATTTCACATAAACATGTGTATTAAAATTCAGGCTGTGTTATAGTGGTAAAAAAAGATAAAATTGATCATGATCAAGGACATTTATATATGAATTGTTTTCCTATGGAAATAGCGCCACCGTGTGAAAATTAACTATAGTACAAAATCCTGCAGTCACCATAAGCCATCACAGAGAAAGATGTGGCGAAACTTTTCCAATTTTGTCTCACCGAAACTGAGGTATACATGGTTAATAATATGGTTGAAACAAAAAAAACAAACAAACAAACTCAATAATATATTTAAAACTTGCAGTTGTATTTTTCTAAAAAGTAAATAAAAAATTGAAAAACAAGTGCTTATCCCTGATAATACTAGTACTACTACTAGTACTACTACTACTACTACTAATAATAATGATATGCACAGAATGCGTTAGTGGAATTACTAGTTTCTTGAAAGTTGCCGTTACCGTTCGTGCTTTTATTTTGAAGGCAGACAATTGAAATGGAAATCATTGCGCTGGGTCACGTGGCTAGCATTTAGCGTTTCCTTTCCGTTAGCAAAGCTGTTGATTGCAAGAAGTTCTTCGCGAGGATACATTTGAGCACATTAGAAAAAAGGGATTACACACATATAAAGCACGGTATGTACACCGAGTCGTTGTAAAAAAACAAACAAACCCGCAAGCGATCAGCTTTTCCTTATAGCCGCTGTTTGTCGACCTGTGGTGATAGTTTGTAAACGGGCCTGCAGGAGTGTTGCAGTACTCCTCGGTAGCTGCATACATTGCCTTGCCTTTTTTGCCTCCTTGTGGCTGGACTGGTGGATTATGGTCTCGCCTCATATCTCACTGCTACACGGATTTTACTCAATCTGCCGGATTTAACTCAGTGGCATGACTGTCGTTGTCCCATGTATCCCCACAATCACCGCTTTACTTTATTTTCATTGGAAGTTAGTTTGGTGTGGAAACCCAGGGGAACAGGCACACTACACAATCGCACAACACATTTTAAATGCATTCATGAAAGGCAGCATTTACAAAAAATATTGACAACATGAATTCTACTGGTTGAGAAAAACAACCACTTGTCCTTCACTTATGATAAGCCCCCACTCCACTCCACAGACCTGGCTTGTATTAAAGTTTTCTCTCCTTTAGTGATGTATGTTAACCCCGCTCTTAAGACTCATCCCAGATGTGATGGTATTGGTTATCAGTGGCCTGGCATCAGACATTAAGATGGAACTATGGAAAAGATCGCCTGTCATTAACCTGCTCCCACACCATTGATGTGCAGTGAGCAAAAATCACCTATCCACTGCTGCAGGTGCTTACTTAAAGGCAGTGTAAAGTCTGCTGCAATGTAGACTGACTAAATCCTTGACTAAAACTACAGATGTCATTAACAGCTAATCACGTTGTCTGCAGCTGAGCTGTTGGTTAGTTGTGTTATTCTATATTACCATTTAAGGATCTATATTTTTTAAACATTTATTTATTTCCTTCTTTTCTCCTATTACGTTATTCTTCTTTACATCTGGTAGGGGCGTGTATCTGTGCAATTCACTTTCTCTTAAATTACTTTTAAGCGTAACATAGCTAACACAAATAATGCAAGAAAAAAGAAAAAAAGAAAAAACAGTCACATTGAGGGAAATCTGTTGTGTTTACTTGTGGCCTCCAAATATTGTCTCTGATTTTGGCATTGATGTCATCATTGATGACTTTGATAGCAAGGCTCTATATAGAAGACATGCACCAATCCAGTTTTGCACTGCATAACAGTTTGTCCCTAAAATTAGAGAGCCATTGTAGCCAAAGGGAGTAAACAGCAAATGTTCAGTAGTTTGTAGCTGCAGTTTTACCAACTACTTTTCTTTGGCGCTTTGCAAAGGTTTTTGACTCAACTACAAAAATTGTCAGGAATGAAAAGCAATAATGATGCTTTCTCTCACTGTTGCTGTGTTTGATGTAATAATTGTTGGGATGCTTTTACTGCGCTTCTCGGAACATAACCTGTTGCACATGTGAAAACTTAGTTTGTCAAAAGTACTTGCATAATGATCAGGTACAAAGTCTGTACAGACAGTGTACAGATTGGTTAAATTATTCCACGGTGCAAAATGATTTTACAGTGACACTAAAGTCACTTAAAGTGCAGAGGGCTAATGTAACCAGTTAAATTAAGCGCAAGCGGACAGCAGAGCATCAATTATGGTACTCAACTTTAGTCCCTTATCTGATGCAATTAAAGGTGAGCAGAGGAGTCTAATCTTGTCCCCTGAGGAGACAGAAGATCTTCATGAGCTGCTCTATGCCACCAACCTGCTACTGAGCATGGTTTATTGCGATCATGTTTAGGGGGTAGGAGGATGATTTATGGCAGTTTGCACCGGTCGAGGTCCATCTGTGTGCTGTCATTACCAGAAAGTCAACGGCAGATCCAGCTTCCGTCTCCAACTTTCCAAGCCATACGTCGTCTTTCTTCTGAATGCTGCCTTACCAGCACAGCACTGCAACTTGTGGACTGGACTTGGAGATTGTCATAATAAAAATACCACACCTGTTTAGCATGATTTTCAAAGTTGTGTGCATACGTTTTATTGTGAATTATGGAACTGAAGCCTCTGGCAGAACGGGCAAAGACATGAAAACGCATCAGTTTTTGGGTTACAATCCAATATTGTGTATGCTTGTATTGGCGCTTTAGTCTTTGTTTTATAACAGAATCTTTCAGGAGAAGATTCGTGTGACAGATTGACTTTAGTTCGACCTTATTGGGTACTAATCATGGGTCTTGTTAGAAACATCTAGATGTTGGACGACTAGAGTGCATGTTCCGTGTCTCTATCCACAGATCATGGACATGAAAAGGATAGAGGAGAACAAGATAAGATAAGCTGCTTTGGAAGATCTATTAACCTTATTCTTTTAATATTAGCACCTCCTTTCTATTTTGTTGTTGTTGTCTCCTGTGTCTCTATTGTTTAAATCCTTTGTTTTCTCTGTTTCTCTGTTTTTGATGCTTTTGTTTCCACCTTTCCTTCTTACTAGTGAAGACCTGAAGATGATACTAACAGAATGAGTCCGTATGAATGAATGAATCCTCGGGAAGCAGAATCTGCAAATTAAGAAAATGCCTCCCGGATGATGGATTTCATCTTTCCAAGATTCTGAGGACCACAACTCATTAACCTTTTTTCTTTGTTTTCTTTATTTTTAACTTCCCAGCTTTCCATTGCCATCGAAGCGTTACATCCCTTTTCTTGCACCAGGGCCCCAACAGAGCCCCCTACTTGGTGGGCTCCCAGGGAGCTCTTTACTGATCGGACAGCAAGCTGCATGCTTGCGGCTAGCTCAGCTGAAAGCCCACCTTGCGTTGACACAGATAAATAATGCTGTTGCTGTTGGTGGCCGAACCAACACACCTGCCCCATTTATACCCACAACACCCCCATGCCCGACTGCTGCAGCCATCAGTCTACTAAACCTTCTGAAGGTTGCTAACAACATGTCCCATCCCTTATATAACCCCTATGCCTCTGGGAATCAAAGTTCATCCCAGGGGCGCTATGGACAGTCCAGTATGCAGGCAGAGAGAGACTCTCATAAGACATCTCCTCATCTTGGGCCTGGGTCCAGCTTTAGCTCTTCTGGAGTTTCATCTGCAACTCCTGCAAAATCTGGAGGGATAATCCCATCACTGCAAACTATGCCAATGAGCTACAGGCCAGAAGGGAGTAAGACTTCAATGGAAGAGGACATAAAGAGGTCCATAGACATGCATATAAGCAGAGCCAGAGAGGAGGTGAGAAATCAGCCTTTAAAAAAGAACAGTCAATTTACCAGCACTCGAAGAGATGAGTATGATTCTTCAGGCAAAGATGTGACTTCCTACGTGTTGTCCTCAACCTCTCAAAGACCCCCTGATGTTGCAAGTAGCACTAGCTCCATGGACTGGTTGCCAAGTTACAAACGGGAAACTGAGGATGATTCGTCTAAATACTGTTCATCATCTGCTTCATTGAGCTATCAAAGCACTGGTGACGGTAGGTTTAATGCCTCGAATGAAAGAGAGCGCAATGTGCAATCCATTCCAGGCTTAGGTGATTATGACTACCCAGTGCCAGACAAACCTGTGGGCTCTGCAGAGTCTACTCATCCCAAGTACACTTCGGAAACAGCTGTGAACATCCTTATGCAGTTTGGACTTGAAAAAGAGGACCTGGAACATCTGATCTCATACCCCGAAGATCAAATGACTCCTGACAACCTGCCTTTTATCTTACGACAAATCCGCATGGAAAAGGCAAAGAGATCTGCAACAGCAGGTCCATCAAAATCCTACTATGATCCTCATTCCACCACAAGTATGAGTGGAAGGGAAAGGTTGAGTACTTCAAGAGGGGAAGGGATGCGTCAGGATGAATTGTCACCTATTGTCCAACCAAGTAAAGTGATTGATTATGGACATACTGGCAAATATACTGGGAGCTTTGGGGATGAGATTGGAAGGAGCAGCAGTGGAGCCAGTAGTGGTGGAAGTACGCTGCTGATGGGCTCCTATGATAGTAGCGGTCTCAGTCGAGAACCACTGCAAAAAAGTGTGACAGAGGTGAAAAACAGCACGTTGGTTTCTTCCTGTGATCAAGGCAGCTCTTTTACCAGTCATGGCTCAATGCGAAGCAGCGGTCCAGCTCAACAACTGCCCACACAACCAAACCAGTCATCTCAAGAAATCTTCAAAGGTTTCTCTCTGCCCAAGACAGACACAGACATAAGACCTCTTAAAGCAGAAGTCACTAAAGCCCTTTCTTTGAAAGATCCAGAGCCAGATCGCCAGTCAGCATCAAAAAGCCAACTAACTCCTAATATAGTTCGTAGTGTGCATCCAAGCCGACCTGGCCTTGTACTCATTGGCAGCAGCAGCAGCGACAGTCACATCAAAGAAAAGAGCAAGACTCACAGGCAAGTACCAAATGTTTCTGAGCAGATGAACAAACAGCAAATGCAGCAGAAGCAGGTACAACAGCAACAGGTGAAACAGAGAATGCAACCACCACCACCAAAGCAGCAGATGCAGCAACAGTTGAAGCAACAGCAGACGCAACAGCAACAAATGAAGCAGCAGCAGACGCAACAACAACAACTGAAGCAGCAACAGACGCAACAGCAGCAACTGAAGCAGCAGACGCAACAGCAACAAATGAAGCAGCAGCAGACGCAACAGCAACAAATGAAGCAGCAGCAGACGCAACAGCAGCAACTGAAGCAGCAGCAGACGCCCCAGGTACCTAACCTGCCGATCGGGTTGCAGCAGATGCAGAATCAGCCAGCTGTGCATATGGGACAAGTTTTGCAGTCTCAAGTTTTTTCGGCTGCAAAGCCAGTTCCACAGCCGTCCCTCATGCCAGGGCTCACGATGCCCGTTCCTCCGGGTCTCTCTCCGCTAATGCAGAACCTCATGAATTTCATTCATATACCGCAGCCCGCTTCCACCAAGCAGCTTCCAGCAAAGGTAGAAGTGACAAGGAATATCCCAGTGCTGGCCCAGATGCAAGACTACACTGCCGCTTCACCTAGGGTCTTTCCTCATACCTGCTCTCTATGTAACAAGGAATGTAATCAGATGAAGGTAAGTGGAAGATTGTTCGATGTTTTTGCTTTCTGTCAGTTTTTATTTATTTGACATGCAATGTTTTTTTGTTTTGTTTTGGTTTTTTTATTTTGGATCCCATTATAGGATTTTGGTTTGGAAAAAGTTTCATGGATGCTACTTTAAAGTTTATTTGGTTTGTTTTGTTCACTGTTCCTGCATAATGATGACTGTAGGAAGACTACCAACATGGCTTGCAAACATTTGGACAAATTTTCACATATTTCTGCAATTTAGTATTCTGTACCAGAATTTCTGAAGGATTACAGTGGAGACTAAACTTAACTCTATGTCTATCAGATATTGTAATTTAAAAATACTTCTGATAAGAGACCTTCAGAATCTTCAGTGGTCTGTAATTGCAATTGATAGATTTAATGTCTTTTGACTTGATGTTAACCCATGCGAAGACATTCAAGGCATTTGCTGACAATGGAACGAAGGCCTCAGATGACGTGATGAGGAGGAATCTGCAAACCTGAAGAACCTGTGCATCAGAAAATGTTGGAAAATGGCTGTTTTTTTATTTGTCTCTGTCCTTGGGCTGCTGTTCCACAGTGCATATTCAGCTTTCCTTTTTCTGGAACTGTTGCTGAATGTGAAAGTTCCCCTTTTTGAATTTTGTCATTAGAGTTAAGAATAGTGTGTTTTGTCCTTTATTTCATATCAGTAGGCACCTTGTTTTTGTGTAATACTGATTTTCTTTACTCATACTTTAAGTTAGTGTTTCTGTGTCACAAGACATTTACTACCACAGACATAAGCACCCGCTGGGCCCAGTCATGAGCTACACAAGCACCAGCTTTAATTTGATTTATTGTTGAATCTCTCTTTATGGATCTGCCTTCCTTTGCTGCACCAAATTTCACATTTGGGCTCCTCGTCACAGAAACAGCGCCTTCCTCTTCTGGCCTATTTCAACGTCATCTTCCTGTCGCTACTCCAACTGTGATCGTCATAGGTGGTGCATTTTGTCCTAATCCAAACTTGGCCTCTCCTGAGACGACCTTGTTGGAACCTTGGGAAATTTTGATGCCATAAGAAGAGCCTGAGAGTCCAGAATCCAGAGCCTTAGATGACCCTTTTGTTTTGGTTGTTTGTAATCAGATGTTTGACTTGTGTTTTCTTTATATACTAAATAATTTCATTTTTAAACTTTTATCCCAGGAGAGGTACAATGTGTCATGCTTATTTGTTCCTGTTTTTTTGGCCTATGAAGGTTTCTAAGTACAATCCAGGCTCCTGGCTAATGTTATAATGCTTCTCCGTTCAGTGAAGGACTAACTGTTAATATTTTAATATTTTTTTTAAGGCCACTGCAAAGTTTAGTGACCTTTTATCAGCAAGTGATGTCAATGACAAATGTTGCTCCTGATAATAATGAACCTTGTCTAAATGTTTTTTTGTTTTTTTGTGACCACTAGGATTGGATCTCCCACCAGTATACCAGCCTTCACATTGAGAACTGCAGACTTCTGCGAAAGCGGTCAATCTTTCTTCTCTGTACTTCGTGATTATGAACCGATATCTTTGGGGCAGCACAACCATGGTTGTGCCAAAATGATGCCAGGGTTGTAATGCTAGGATAGCTTCCTAAGAACTGTTCATTTGTATTTTTTAATTTTTCTTTATCATTTTTGTAGCCCATTGGCTGCGTTCCTGTAAAGCATCTTAATGATTTGCAGCATTTACCATGAGCCATTTTCCCTAACCTAAATTGTTGAAAGGCTGAATACATTTCTGAGTTTCTGAATTAATGAACAATAATATATTTTTAAGGACACTCTACCTTGCAACATCTGACAAAAATGTACCTGTGTTTTTCCACAGATACCCAGAATGGAACGGTGAAATAGCATCACTGCTAGGGTAAATATCTTCATTTGAAGTCATCTGGCGAAAGCCTGCAGCATTGGAGGCTTTCATTTTCTTTGATTTAACTGTGCCTTTCTTTTTATATGCAATTGTTAGTGCGTCAGGTACCAAGCCCTCTCCCTCAACTTCTGCTGAGACTTCCCAGAAGAAAACCAGACATGAGAGTCGTTCCCGTTCCTGCAGCCCCCGGAGCCATCGTGACTCAGAGCGTAGCAGGGACTTGCGAAGTAGCCGTTCCCACTCTCACAGCCCCCGCACTCATCGTGATTCGGAGCGAAGAAGAAATAGTCGAAGTAGCCGTTCCCGCTCTGGCAGCTCACGTCGCCGCCATGAGTCGGAGCGTAGGAGGGACAGACGAAGTAGTCATTCCCGCTCCGGCAGCCCACTTCGCCGCCATGAGTCGGAGCGTAGGAGGGACAGACGAAGTAGCCGTTCCCGCTCCGGCAGCCCACGTCGCCGCCGTGACTTGGAGCGTAGGAGGTACAGACGAAGTAGTCACTCCTGTTCTCGATCACGCAGCCCCCGAAGGGAGAGACACAGAAGCCGATCACGATCTCCGTACAGCGCCAGATGTAATCGCAGGTCTGTCCAACATACATTTTGATAACTAGGATCAATCAAGAAGATTTAGCTCTCCAGTGGATTGTTAAAGGGCGAAATATAACATATATATAAAAATATACATTTAAAAACACTTAATTGGTGGACAGTATTTACATTTTGTATCCATGCTGGGTGTGTGCTTTGAGATGTTTTATTTTTATTTTTGAGTCATTAAGTTCTTTGAGTAATACTTTTTTCAGGTCCCGGTCTCATTCTGACTCCTCATGGTATGACCGTCCTTCCTCTTCCCGATATCGATCACGGTCAAGGAGCCGTGAGAGGCGACCCTCACCGAAAAGAAGAGATAAGAAACGTTCACCACCGAGGAGAAGCTGGGAGAGGCGGTCGTTGGCGAAGAGGTCATCTCCTAGGCGAAATACGTCGAGCAGCTCGAAGATCTTGGCAAAGAAACTGCTGGAAACATCAGGTTTGAAAATTGCTTCATGGTTTTTTGGGGGGGTTTTTTTGGTATGTACTCATTGGTTTTTCTAAAATCAAAGTTATGTTCACTTGTCAACCCCCCTCATAACATTAACTTTACTAATGCAAATTATAAATAAAGACCAGCACCACCAGAAATGTCAGTATAGTTTTTTCTACTATTATAAAACTTTCAGAAACAGATGATGATTTTTGAGACTTGGCACCCACCAAAGTGTGAATCTCTTTTGCACCTGTGGTCCTTTAGCCCTCCAGTCCTTATCAAAACAGTCTGACCTGGAGACTGTCGTCAAAACTTTGACTCCTGCCCTGCTGGCTGAGCTAGCCAAGATGAAGTCATCCCGATCAACATCATCATCGTCCTCACGTTCTGCATCTCCAGAAACAACTAAAGGGAGGCCTAGCACAGAGAAGACCAAGGTGACTTCATGTTATACCTTTTTTCATTAATGTAATGTTTTGGATGATTTATAATATAATAAATAGTGACAGATGACGCAATTGTTGATGCCACGAAACCAAGATTAAATCCTTCAACACAAATTTATACAAGCAGATACTTTGAGTCCAGTTGTCATGATGAAATCTGCATTTGGTTTGTTCATATTTTTCTTCTCTGTGTTTCCATAGGCTGGTAAATCTTCCCCTCCGACCATGGTGAGGCTACAAGGGATTGTCAGTAGTCTCTCTCACAGTGAAGTGATTTCTGCTGTGGAGAAATTCGGAAAAACTAAGTCAGTTGTTTTGTTTAGGTCAAAATTACAGGTATGTACACTGAAATTTGTTCACTGTTATAGATGGATGAGTTCATTGACCTACTTGTGAATCTAGAGAAAGTTCCTCTCTTATTTGTCTCCTGGTTTGCTTCTGCAATCTAAGATAGATATTTATGCACTGGAGCTACAATTCTCTATAAATATACTCTCCGTTTATGGTTGTAGTCATGCATTCATTATGTGGTTTAAAGTCAGTTGGTTATCCTTACATTTCTTCTGTGGTCTTGCACTCCTTAAATTCATGGCTACTTTAGATTATACTGAGCTTTTATATAGACATCGCAATGTCAGAAAGTTTCTGCTAAGTCTAATGCTGTGAAAACATACACACTGCATTTTGTTTTTATTTTGCTGCTTTGGGTTATGCGTTTTTTTAATCTATATATACACATTGCTCTAAAAACATCCTTGGAATCGCACTGGTTGCTTGCAAGTTGCCATAGTTGCTTGTAGTTTGCATGGAAAAACTCAAACTTGTCATCAAATACTTGTAAGCTACTGACAAGTGCTCATGTATGATTTTTAGTGTGAATGTAGTAACTTAACAGTTTTGGTAGTAATCCAAATTTGTGTGTGTGTGTGTTTGTGCACACCCAGGCAGTTGTGTGTTTCGAGAAACAGGAAGATGCTGAGAAACTGAAGAGCTTAAAGAACTTTGACATAAAAGAAGTAACTGTCAGTGTTGTTAATGAAAAGGTAACTTTGTTTTCCCTTGAGAAATACAAATATTAAAATCACTGCTCTTCTGTGGCAAAATTATCAGTAATCTGATTAATCCAGTATTAACCTTTGTTTACAGGAAATTGCATCCAAGAAAACCACAAAAAGCAAACTGGAAACTACAGCAAAAGTCTCGGTTTCCAAAGCGAAAAACATCTCAGCTGAGCAGAAAGCTAAAACTGTAAAAACAGGTGATAAGGCTGAAGAAGCAGTTGAAAGTGTAGAAACGGTCACAAAGGACAAAGGTAGGTGGACAGAGAAAACATCTTCATGTGTGGTTTATCTTTGACAGCAGGATGTTGGACGGAATCAAAAGCTAAAGACTGTGTTTCTTGACGAGAACAGTTTTCAGATTTTTATTTAGATCAGCTGGGTAACTTGCATCCTATCTAAACTACCACTATTTAACTTAACTACATTTACTTTATTCTAAGTCCCTGTGACTGCAAAGAAGATCTCAAAGTATCCGGACGCTCCTACCCACCCAACATTTGGGGAACGGATAGAAAAGCAACTGTGTCCAGAAAGAATCCGTAAGAAATCCCCAAAGATTTGTATGAAAGATTTTTCAATGTGAAGATATTTTCTATTTTATAATTATATTTTTGTTTTTCTTTTGCTCTGCACTTTACAGGTTGTCTCAAGACAGTCAGACTTTGCAATTCAAAGGTAACATTAAAAAAAACACTTAAATTATACCTGTAAGAAAAACATGCTTTGTCAAAGTGGTTAAGTTTTGATCTGAAATAGTTCAATTTGTTTTAAAGGTTTATAATTATATCTCATTGTCAGGTGACACTAAATGTAGAAAAATGTTAAAAATTCAGTAGGGATGCCGAAATTTACATACACTAATAGAATTACACAAAGCGTGGTTACCAATTTGGTACCAAAACAAAATAATTATCGTGCATCTCCAAAAGTTGAATCTGTTCATCTGGACGTAGCGCTTTGTGGGAGAAACGTTTCGTCACTCATCCAAGTGACTTCTTCTGTCTCAGCTGACTGCAGGTTTCCCCAAAACTTATAAACAGTACATTTGCATAATGACTGAAACCAGCCCACTGAAGGAACAATGGACCGGGAGGTCAGTTCCTTAATTTTAATTATGCAAATTCTAATGACCATTGATCAACAACCACTGATCAAAGACCAATGATCAATGGCCATGAGTACCATTTACAGAGGTTTGGGGAATGGCTGCAATCACAGCATTGTAAGATGGCGAAAAATTATCTTGTATACTAACACATTAAAAGTCTGTTATTAAAAAGCTAATTTGAAATGTTCAAATTATATGCACAATCATCCAGGACATGGTGATTTTGAGTGCTTAAAAATAGGGGTTTAAGTAGGGGGCTTGAATACCTCAGCAAGTTGTTTTAGAACTAAGGAACCTTTTAAGAAGCATAAGAGATGAAAGTTCCTCACAAATTAATAGAATCCCAGCTTTTCTTTTTAAGCAGTCTACTACAGAAACAGTTTTTCTTTCCTGAGTTTGAAAAGCACAATAGTGCTGTTTACACATTTCCTTTTGTGAATCAGTTATCACTCTTTAAGAATCCGCCTTAAATGAAAAGTACTTTCATAGCTGACTCTTACTGCCTTTTTGTTATCAGTGAGTCAAGGTTAAGCTGTACTATGTAAAAAATAAAAGAAGTTAAACTAAAATCATCATCAGAAACATTTTGTACTCAGTATTTTATTCTGATGTACCTCATTGTGTTCATAGTTGTAGACAGTGCTCAAAGTGAGGCAGAGTTTATAACTGAATGTTTGCCTTTTTGAGATTTCTGTCTGGAATTTCTTCAATTGCAAACTAATCTAAAACTTTAACTCTGACTTTATTCGTTTCTTTTGCACAGCTTGTTTCTCTTAATTACAAGGTGCTGTTAATAAGCAACCTGCCTAAGTATCATGATGGCTGTTATGCAGAGGAGGACATCGCCAGTCTGCTCACTCCACACAGATTTGAATATTATCACGACACGATCTACGTTATACCACAGGCGCGCATGGTAAGCACCAGGTCATGAATTTGCATTGGGCTGGATTATTACCTTCATTTTAATGGGATTCTAAATGTCTTTTCTAAGACATTTAGACCTAACTAACATTTAGTTAATACGTATTTTGTGAGCGCCTGTCAGTGTGTCAGTGTTTGTTTGTTTTCCCTTCAGGCTTTTGCCCTCATGCCGACAGTAATGGCAGCCAAAAACATCATGCTAGTATCAGAAAGACATAAATTTATTCTCAATGGGTCTAAACTTCGACTGCAGCTTGTGAAGAGCAGGAATATCAAGACCCCGGTGAGCACTGTTTAGATAATACACTTTACTGTTGTGACATGTTATTAAAAATAATTGAAAATATCTGTATCTGCTTGTTGATGGAAACAGTATGTTTTTAAATGTTCAATCTATTTAAAATGTGGTTGTAAATAAAAAAATTAATGTAACATTTTGTAGAGGCTATAAGTAATAAAAAAATACTCTTTGAACTGAAATCAATTTAACAGAATCCAACATTTATTTGATGTAATGACTTTTAACTATTTGTTTTTCTTTCAGCTTGAGTTTTATAAGTATCTGATGAATCGGCTGTGTTATGTTATGAAGGTAACACGCACACATATCTCAGAAACAAAGACTACACTAGAATACCTTATAAAGTATAGAGTATAAAGTTATAACTGGAAGCACTCACATCCAAGTCAAAACACCTTGAAAAATATGAGCATATATTAACACAGGGCTAGGAAAGGTTTGGATAACTTTTTTCCTGGAATAAGTTAAATCCTCATTCAAAACTGCATTTTGTATTTAAAAAAATGTTTGTTTTTTTTAATTTGAAACATGCAAAAAACTAAGAACCCAGGAAAGGGCCAAAAGCGGTTTTCTGTGTACACAGCTAAGTTTAAATATTTTCTCAAACAATGTTATCAACAAAAGCAAGAACTGCAGTTATAAATTGTTTGGATAATGAAGATAGCTGCCAGGGTGCATACATGCTGTGTGACTATATGTGCAAACTTATGACCTTAATCTTGGAACTGTAGTTTAAGAATGCATGGAATGTCATACTGTTTCTGGTTTGTTTTAATGTTCACACGGGTTTCTCGAAACAGGAAGAGACAGATATTGGAGCACGGACAATCTACATCAGGAACATCTCACCAGGCGAGTCCCGGGATCTCAGAGAAGCTTTGGGAAAAATCGGTACTGTAAGAAACTACCTGCCTCTTCTCAACAAGGTATAAACACACTTATAAGCAGCAACAAGTGCATGTTTTAAAAGTCTCTGAAAGGCTGTATGAGATATGTGTTTATGTAAGTGTATTCTTAACTATCCCCCAAAAATTGACAGACACATTAAAACAAGATAATGTGACTGGATTTGGATGCTACTTATCTTGATGAAAGCACAACTGCAAAACTATAAAGATAGTAAAGAGAGACTGCAGGTAATCTGTTCGCTGTAGCAGATGATTCTTCATATGCTCATGCGCACTAGTGTTCATCACATTAGAGCATTAGTGCAGGGGTCATGTTGAGCATGGCTCCAGTGCATCATTGAGTCAGGATTTCTGACTTTTGAATCCAGTAAACTCCACAATAAAGCTGTGCTTAGCTCACTGTTTCCATGTGTTCCATTTTCTACCATTTAGAATGTGAAATTAAAATCTTTAGAGTAAATTTTATCTTTCTTGTGTTTCAGGTGTTAATTGAATTTGAGTCTCTGTGTGATGCTGATCGCCTTGGTGTTTGGTACAGCCTTCTAAAACGGGCCACTGGCCACAAATTGTCAAGGGTGGAAATACCACACAGTGGATTTACGTCACTGCGTAAGTGTGTTTTGAATGGGATTTTAAATAAATGTGATTCAAACGGGAAAAAAAGATAGGTGAAGTTGATGGAAGGTCATCTGGTAAGACCCTGAATATGGTGGGTTGTTTTTTGGCTGTAAAACCTGTCTGGTAAGGGTAGCTGCTATTGTCCTGCTGGCCTTCCTGTACTGTGGGATTGCTTTGGGTGAGGTACATTTGCACGCTTTAAAGATCTACATGGTCTTCTACAAGGCAAGCTTAAGAGTTACACTTTTTACACATTGGTTGTATTGTCCAAAATGGAAAATTTAATACATTTTGTATGGACAATACAATTGCCGTATTGTCCAAAGACAAGAGTCTTTGGACAATACGGCAAATATTGTCATCTTAGTGGGTGATGCACAAGAAAACAAGTGAATTGAAGATTACAAGGAGTGGCAAAAGCATACTGATACTAGAGACAGATTAAAATCCAGCTAATCAGGGGCACTATAGAGCAAGACATGGTGTAACACACAACTTAGTAGAGCTGCAGAATTCTGAAAAATTCTCTTATAAATGTCACATTCCACTTTCTGAACTTCTAAAATTTGCTTAGAGAACAAAATAAGGACTTATTGGGCCGGACCACAGACTACTGTGGGACTTTCTGTCGGAAAGACTTAAAATATACGGAGAAGACACCTCGCGGCCTGCAAGAACCACGCGCCAACGTGATACAGATGAATCGAACTAAGTCTCATCCAGCCTAACTGAAACGGCAGGCATGACTGCTGAAGAACTGAAAGCCAACACTAAACTCCCTGCGAGGAGAACTGTCTAAAGTCATAAAAGAGGAACTTAGAGATATTTTTGGAGTTCAGTTTTATCAATTCTGAAATACAAGTAGTCAGGTCCGAAATAGCTAACACTGCCAGTAACCCCGGTTATTCCCTTCTTTTATTGTCTCTGCCCTAGACACATGAACCACAGTCATTACTTAAACTCCACTTTTTCAGACTGGCATTTGATCTAACTCTCTAATCATTTTTTTCTGATGCCTATGATACCTTGGGTATCTGTAAAGGTGCTTAAAGTTAAACTGAAAGTCAGTTAAAAACCTGACACATACACACACACAAAAAAAAAATTAAACAAAACTTATTTTTGCTTCTGCAGCACCAAGATTGCCACACAAAGCTTTGCCAGACAGCGAGGTTGCTGTTGATGGGGCAACTGTCCCAACAGAAGATATTACCATCCCACAACGCAGCACTTCACCATATTGGATCACAATGACAACTAGTCCCTTTGTTTTCCCCACTGTCTCTCCTTGGTTCACAATCCCAGGTGAGAGAAAAAGCTGAAAACTAAAATTAACCTCCAGATATAAAGTGTTGACTGTTACTAACTGTGTGTGTTTTACACTTCTAGAGTATTTTACTGTCAGTGAACCTGATGACATTGAGGTGAGTGCATTTTATAAGTACAGGTTTCATGTGTTAAACAGGAATCCTTGAGTAAATACCAAGAGGCGTCCATTTTTCCAAATACCGACCTCAAAAGCCACGTTTCTTTTTTTATTCTAAACTTGGGTTCATTTTGTCTTCTCTATGTGGTCAGTTATAGTAATATATTTTTTTAAAAAGTACTGCAAAGTTTCTGTTCACATAAACTTTGGTTCTTGAACCTTGTGTCTTGTAGAAAGCCCAATCTCAGGGTTCTATGTTCTCCACGATCATGTTGACCGGTTTGCCAGAAGGAAACTACAGACAGGAGGATGTCGCCAAGCTGGTGTGGCGTTACTTCCCTGATCAGACTGTTCAGACTCTGTACTACAACATAATCGTTTTATCACTGCAGAGGAGGGTGAGGAGTAGACCCAGCAGGCTGATACAGAGAAATTTGCATTTGCAAATTTAATTCAATTTAATGATTAATATTGAATGTTTCCTTTGCATCATTTTCCCCCCCAGGCCTTTGTATTTTTTAACAGCTGGGATGCGTGCTGCGATTTCGCCAGAGATTACCTCAAAGATCCAGTTACAGTTGGAGAGTGGAGACTCGGAGTCCACATTGTTTTACAAGACATGCATCCTGGTTCAAGTGAGGTATGAAAATAGAGCTGGAAAATCTGGGCTGTTAAATCAGGGGCATGCTCCTGTTTCACTCAAACTATTCAGATCCCAATCAAAACAGATTTCTCCTCTAAGGAGTGAGCACAGCATCATCCTTCTCTAGGGAATTGCACAATTTAGTAGAAATTAAAAACAGGGAAAATATGCATGACTTTCATATCAAGTATTTATTATTATTTTGTCTGTGTTTGTTCTTTCCTTTTTGCGACAGCAGCACAAAAGCTGTATGAACTTTATCCACTTTTCTGTTCATAGGCGACAACCCTCGTCATTCCGCCACCACTTTAAAGTTTCCACAGAGCTTCTTGTGAAGTCAGCTCTGTGTCCCCAGACATAGGTTATAGAGTGTTTCACTGACTATTAAGCAATGCCCTTACTTATTTTCAAACTTCAGTCACTGCTAACCTTCTAGCTTCAGAGTTTCCCATCTCAAGTTTCCTTGTGGGCTAGCTATTCAGGCCCTTTGTGAGAACTCTCTCCACAGCTACATGTTAAGAGGAATTGAGGTCGACAAATTTTGCGGAAAGTTACTGAGACTCAAAAAGCATCAAATAGTTCCTGCAAAACTTTGGTTATATGTTATGTCGTTACTGTCCTGAAGTATGAATCCTTTCCCACAAAGATGCAAACCAGGAGTTGTAGCACATCTCTGAGGGATCGAGTTACTTCTCACTTACAGTGGAGTCCAATATTTATCTTATTAAATGTGGTCAATAGAACATTAAAAAACACTCTAACCAGGAGGAGAGTTATTCAATAGTTATTTTACAAACAAAGGATCAGTAATTGATGTAATCCGCTTTCATCTTCTACTCTTTTCACAGGAGAACATGTACAGAAGCATGATGAAATGGAGCAGCACTGTAAGTCAGCAGTCACATAAATCCGTCCTGTAAAAGCAGCAGGCTCGGGTCTCCCATCTTAACGCTGGTTGTTTTTCAGCATGTTCCAGAGTCTGAGTCTCTGGAGGACCGGCTGCTGAGTGTGGAGGTCTCCGAGGTGAATGTGGACCTTCTCGTGAAGATCATGAAAGTGGTGGCTTCCATTGCTGCTTTTGTCAGATTTTTGCCGCTTGGCAACAGGGTACGATTTCATAAACACCTGCAACTTTTTCACTTTTTACATCTGCAAGGCTTGTCATGGTGTCTTAAAATGCATCTTTTTCTGAAAAGACTTCAGAAGGTATTAAGTCTTAAATTTCACCCACAAAGCTGGTACAGTTTGGTTCGATTTACACTGCTTAATAAAATTAAGGGAACACTTAATCAATGTTCCCTCTAAGCTGCGCTAGTGCGCAATTGCGCACTCCTGGCACGATCTCTGCGCACAGAACATCTGTGTTACACTATAATCCAGTTTTGAGTTCCCTCCCCATTTAAGACGCCTTAACGCCCACCCACATCCTGGGCCATCTGACCTCAGGAAATCGCATGATAAGGTGGGGCCAGGTTTCACAATGAGCTCACCCAAAACCCTGGCTGATTGGGAACCACACCCGCTTTCACACCTTGGCTCAGGTGATTAGAGGATCATCAGGGGGTCCTTTGTCCCTCCTTGGGGGGATACTCCCACTGGGTTTAAATCTGGGACTCTCGGCCATTTGACCTTAGAACTGAAGAAGCTTCTCGGATGAGAGGTGAAACGTCTTCAAGCAACTTAAAGAAGTCCAGACGCTTTTCTTTGCTAGCTCCTTTGACTACGATGACCTGGATGACTGAGAACCTTCACAGACATACTGTTGAATGGTCATTGCTCTTCTATGGCCCTGTCATGAACCAAGCAGCCAGGAACACACAGGCACAAATGTTATCTTCAAAAAACGGGCTTTATTATACCCCAAAAGGACAAGATGATTACAAAAATTCAATTTTTTTTAAGAACCAAGTGGGCCCATAAAAGAGGTTTACTTAACAGAGTTCTACTCAAAAGTCACCTGCACAACCACATAACTCAACAAACTGACCTGCCCAAATGAGAAACAGCTCCAGTCATATAGCAAATGAACAAACCATTAGTGATGTGTCGGCCGCGAACGAAACGGCTCTTAGAGCTGACTCTTTGAAGTGAACGACACGAGCCGGCTCCTTATTGGGAGCCGTGTTTTGTTTTGTTTTTCTCTCACCCACTCTCTCGCACTTTTTTCCGCTTCACTCCGCTCGCGAGCCTTGTGCTTTGCGCTGGGAAAAGGGGGAGGGCAGTAGTTACACTCAGTAGCACAGGAACAGAGCAGGAGGGAGAGAGCAAGAAAGAGAGCCAGGGACAACAGCGTCACATTAGAAAGGTATAGTAATCATCCACAACTATTTTCAGTTGCGGATGATAAAGGATTCAGAAAGTTTATTCATGCAGGTCCATATGACAGAGAATGTGCATCTTCTTTTAGTTTTCATATTTTAATTTATATTTAATTGTGTTGTGGTTTGCAGTGTTTTGTGTTGTTTCACTGTAAATTTGTTTAAAAGGAAAAAGCTGAAAATTTAAATAGTTAAAAGTTGAAATGTGAATAGTTGGTTTTTGTATTATATGATTTATTTATTACATTTTATGTGGAGTGAATAAATAAAAGTATATTTACGGTGGCCCCTAGAGACAAACCACGTACAAACTCCAAAACACATACAAAACACAACAGAAGTGCTCCAGGATGCTCGGCGCAGTGTTGAGCTTTTGTTACCTAGTGGCTACACAAGCCAGCAAGTACCAACGACCGGATTTGGTGTGTGGTAGTAACAGGTAAATGAACATTTTTTTTTAAAATTATTTGAATATATATGAGTGCTTGTGTATAAATACACAAACAATACACATATGCTTTCAATTGTGTAATTTAAGTGATCTAGGTAGCTCTGTTTTGGAGGTTCAGTTAACGCTAGAAATGTGTTTTGGAGTTTGTACCTGCTTTGTCTCTAGGGGCTACGACATATATTTATATATAAACATATATAAATAAAAACACGTTGTTGTTTTTGTTTTTTTTACATTAGTAATTCCTTTTGTGCATATTTTTATATTGTTGTTAATAATAAATTAATTAAAGCAACAAAACAACCTGAAGAGCCGAAAGAGCCGGTTCTCTAAAAAGAGTCGGAAATCCCATCACTACAAACCATTATAACACACCATCTCCTGATATTTTCTTCACACTTTTGAAGCCGCACTGTTAGACACTGCAGATCTTCTTGTGACTGCCATTCAGGAGGAGCTAGACTGCCTATGCAACCTGAGTTGCATGCAGAATTCCACCAACAGTGAAAATCAGAAAAAATTCAATCAGGGAGGATAAAGAAAGCAATAAGTGGTTAACACAGAAAATAAAGACATTAAAAAAAACCTGTGTAGCTTTGCAATGGCAGTGAAAATGGTCAAACAGAACATCCCTGAAGTTAACTGGTGTAACTTTCTTATACTGTGATGATCACGTGGTTTTTAAACTGTGTTTTTAAGTTTGACTTATTTTATTCGGTTTCCAGCTTTAAGCAAGACTTTTAATATTGAGAAACTTTTTAAATGAGTCTGAAGGAGACTTTGTTTTTTTAACACTAGTTCAGCAAGTTTTAATATTCAGACAGTCCCTGCGGCAGGCAATCTGAATTTTACATGCCATTGCGAACATTGGTGAAATGCACCAAGTTCTCAACCAAGTGGTAATCTTATGACCTGTCCAGCCTTTCGTCCTGGCCCATCTAGCAGGGAAGATGCCTGCACTTTGAGGCAGCACTAAGTTATTCTTTTATTGTTTCTTGCTCAGTGGTTTTATTCTTTAATCAAAAACTTTGCAAAAGTATAGAAAAATGTTTGCACTTATTTTCCATTTGCAAGTTTGAAACACCAAGATTTTTTTGTTCTTTTACCAAAAAGTTGTACTATGGTACAGGGCAATAAAGAAACTTGCCAGGACCTCTGTCCTGTTACTTTCACAAATTGGGCCTGTAGCGCACCCTTTGAGTACCACTGTGTTGCTCAAATTTCCTCAGGAAGAAAACATTTTTACTGTCACTGATTTAATATCTTTCTGTTTTCTCAGATATGCATTGAGATGGCTGAACCTGGTGGATTAACACAGGTGATGGAGAGCAATGTCGCCAAGGACTATTTCTCTTCTTGGTAAGTGTGTCCCACAATCAGAAGTGAGACAAAGAGTACACTGATTTTAGAATGTGTGTGTTTTTTAAAGTGTCTTCATGTTTGTCTGACCTTGTGCTTTTTTCTCTCCTCTTCATAGGAGTAAAGTCGGACGTATTGAGTCGTGAGTATCTTTCTATTTCAGGTTTAGTGGCAGAGTCAAAACAGTGATGATGACTGCTACACTCCTCAAGGTTGTGCTATAGTAAACAGTTCCCAAAGATGCAAAAAGAGAAGAATGTGATTTAGACATAAGCAACTCTAGATTAGAAATTTGAAATGGAATTTCTTATTTCACATTAACATTTTGTGACAACAAACCTCTTTTCATAGTAACCTACTGGCATCTTTGCTTTTAAATTCAGTTTGAAGAGCCTGAAACAGCGTCTGCAAGACTCGGGTAAGAACACAGTTAACCTCGAACTGGAAACTGAGAAGGCTGCAGAATCGACCGTTGCCCCTCAGCCAAGTGAGGAAGGCCAGAAAGCAGCAGTGAAGGAAGAGGGGCCACCACAAACTTTGGTCACTGCTCCTGATGCAAACGCCGCCCCCGCCGCTTCTAGCGATGCTCCTTCGGCAACAAGCCCAGTCAAGTCTGAGGAAAAAGACTCAGAACTTCCTCACATCAATGAGGACATTTTCATGGCCATTACAGCTGCGGTTCGTGAGCATAGACAGGGTCGAGGATGCAGGGCACAGAGCAAGGAAAGAGAGGTAACACTTTAAATTTCACCGTGTTTTCCCAAAATATCTTAAGACACTAAAAGCCTACTGTTGGAGATCACATATGAGCATTGTATAGTAGTACACTGTTGATTGTTGCGGTAAAGCTGGAGGCTGTATGAATAATTAATGCTGATAATAATAATAATGTATACTTTATTGATGCCCCTGGGGAAATTACTCTCTTTGCATTTGAGCCGTTCACCCAGTGAAGCAATGGGCAGCCACTAAGCAGGCGTACCGTGTGTAGGGATGGTACCTTGCTCAGGGTTACCTCAGGGTAGCCGTTCAGTGGATTTGAACCCCCGACCTTCCGATCACGGGGCAAGTGGTTTCGAAGTCTGTATTTCACATGTGGTAGTAGACTGGCAGTTTACGTCTGCGACACCTGATCAGCCGAAGGCAGAGCAGAGAAGGAGACTGCTCACTCCCCATCATGACAGGCGGAGATACTGTCCACTATACTAATGAGGAAGATACCATTTTTAGATTTGCATTATTTCTGGAACAGATAAATTAAGCGAAGGTCATCATTACATATAGTCAGAATAACACGAAATTAACTCAGTTAATTTTTTTTCTTATCTTAATTTCCAGAGCAAAAGCTGCAGCCCTAGTAGGGCACAGGATGAAGACGCACCAAACGAAAAGGTAAAAGTTCATCAGACCCACGAGGATTTCTCTTGTGGGTGGTGGCGGTGGGCGACTGGGCTAACTCAAACACTTAATCACACTGAGAAAATTGGTCATGTGGTTACTGATCATATAGGAGGTTTTTGTGGACAGAGGGACATTCATTGATAGTTACACTCTGATTATAGTGTAAGCTGTTTCATGGCTCAACAGACTGTTTTTGGTTTTTCCATCTAGGTTCAAGTTGATAATTTAGAGAAGAAAGTTTCTTCAAAGAGCCGCCCTTTTGGTGAGCCGGATTTCAATTTGGACCACTTTGTCACTGTTGATGAAATTAACGAGGACGCAGCAGACGCAGACCCCAATGATGAAAGCGACTCTTCAACTAAGCCAAAGTCCACAGAGAATACGGAAAGGCAAAGCTCAGATGCGTCTCCTGCTTCCAAACGAACCTCAGCAAGGTCCTCCAAAGACTCCAGCAGCTCAGCCTCTTCCTCATTAGAGCCCACGAAATCTTCTGAGAAAAGCAGTTCAACCTCCTCACCACGAAAAAGTAAAGACTCATTTGAATCCACCAAACCCGAATCCTCTGTGAGTGTCAGTAAGCCTGTTTCCTTTTCTGGTGAGAAAACGCAGCCAAGCAAACCTCCAGACAAATCGTCGCATTCTTTGTCCTCGGGTTATAGGACCCGTTCATCAAAGATGGCATCAACCGCTGCTGCAGAGCTAACGGAGGAAAGTGCAGCAACAAAGTCTGACCTCAAAGTGTCAGCAAAGGAAAATCAAACTAAAATGGAAACATCATCAGAGACACAGCCACCTGCAGAGGGAGAGGGATTAGGGATGAAGAGCCAAACACAGACTCTGGAGGCTGAATGTAAGGATGACGCAGACAAAGAGTCAAAGAAAAGCAAAGGAGAAGATGGGGAAAAAGACAATGCGGGGAAATATCCACAGGAGGAGGAAGATGATGGTGAAAGTTACCAGATCCTTGATTCGAACGAGGAGCCAACAGATGAACAGATAGATGAAGACACAAACCAAGAGACTAAAACAGAGTCATCAGGGCCTGAGCAAACCCAGAGTTTGCATGAGGGGGATAGTCAGGTCTTGGACAGCATTGATGATAAAGGCTCAGAGGAGTCCAGTAAAACTGAAACGGATGCTTCTCTCTATATGATAGACAGCGTTAGTGAAGACCAAGCCAGTACAGTCCAAGAGGACAGTCATCTGGTCAAAGATGAAGGTGCCACAGCAAAGCAGCTGTCTGAGGAAAAAATTCAAGATACCAATGCTGAACCAGATGCAGCTGATAAAAAAGAAGGGTTGGATCCAAGCATGAACCAAACTCCAAGGTCCAGTGCAGATGGAAAAGAAATGAATGAGGAGATGCTCTCAGAAAAATCAAACAAAGCTTCCAAATCATTTTGCCAAACTCCAAATAATGAAGAACAAGAAAACAAAGGCAGTTCAGCAGATGTTACTAAACAGAAAGCCTCTGAGAAGTTAGATTCAGTCAATGATCACACCGGAGGAGAAGATGACAGGAAGGAACGTAATACTCAGAGCCAGGAGGTATCTAAAGCAGTCACTGAAGGAACTGAAGAAGAGGAAGAAGCTTACCAGATAATTGATTCTGTGAAAGAAGAGCCAGAGACCACAGAGACCGAGGCAGAGGCTGAGAACAAGGAGGAAAAAACCAAGAAAGACGCTGAAGTGGCTAAACGAGCTGAAAGACCAACAAGGAGGGGTGGACCGAGAACCAGAACATCTAAAAGAGAGGAGAAAGAGACACAGGAGGAGATGATCTTTGAGGTAGTGGATTGTGTTGAAGATGAATTTGTTCAACATGTCTCCACCACAGAGAGGCCTGGTAGAAGGAGGTCGGCCAGAGGAAACAAAGAAGATAAAATGATGCCAACTTCCACAGTTGCATGTATAAAACCCGTCAGGGAAGAGGAATCTACGTCCGAGATCCCAGACTCAGTGGAGGGTAAGGCTGCCATGAACGAACAAACCATCACAACAAGGTCAACCAGAGGAAGAAGAGAAACTAAAGAAGACGTCTCAAAAAAAGACAAGACACCAACGAGAAGGAGGCCGACACCTGCCAGAGATTCTCAGGAACCAAAGAAGGAGGAACCTCTGCAGACTGAAGAGAAAGGCCCCATGAAAGAGAGCACACCAACAAAGAAGAGCGAGGAGAATGCCACCTTTACAATAGTAGACCCAGTGCAGGATGAAATTATTAAGGATGAACTGGCCAAAACTCCAGAAAAAAGAAGAAGGGGAAGACCAAAGAAGGACACTAAAGTAACTAAAAAACAAGCTGCCTTGAAGAATGCTGCATCTAGTAAAGTGGCTGATGAAGAGGAGGCCATTTATCAGATTGTTGACTCGGCTGAGGATGAGACGGCTGACAATGAGCCTCTCAAAGACCAGAGTACAGAAGAGCCAACAGTGCCTAAAGACGATAAAGACTCAGCATCGCCAAAAAATGCAGATGAGGAGGAGGAAGAGCTGTTGTATCAGATTGTAGATTCTCTAGAAGACGATCAAGTCCGAGAAGACCCAACAAATGCACAAACATCAGACAGAGAGACAAAGGAGCGAGAGACACTCGGTAAAAAAGAAGACTCTCTCACATGCGGCGCTATGGCTGCGGAAGTGGTCGATAAAGAGGAGTGTTTGGATCACACTGCTGAGGTTAGTAATGCTCTATCTGCTGAAGACGGGTCTGGTACAGCAACAAAGGAAGAGAAGCCAAAAACAGATACTAAAGAGGCCACTGGGTCCCAAAGTGATGCTGCTGCAGTACCAGAAGAAAAGACAAATCTGGAGGAAGACACCCAGGAGCTGGTTACTCTGGATGAGGTGGGAGCAGATGATGCTGGGGAGGAAAGAGCAGTGGAGGGTCAGGACTGGAGCAGGGAGATCACCAAGGGAGAACCTGCAGAGCTCATCACTCTGGATGAGGTTGTTGAAAATGATGAGGAGTGGGAAAGGACAGTGGAGCCCCGCCCACCAACACAGGAGAGCCAATCAGTGGAGGCCGCAGACATAGAGGTAATGTTGAGATTCATTTGAGCGTCTTTGTTTCCTCTTTAGTAAAAACAGAAAACTCGATGGTCGTGATTTTGTGTCTTTGTTTTTAGACTTTGGCGACAGCAGCTGAGGTAGAAGAGGAAGCAGAGAAGACATCAGGATCTGCTAAACGCAAACATGATGAAACAGGTCAGTTTCATTCTCCATCCATCCATTTTTTAACCGCTTGTTCAAGTTCGGGTCGTGGGGCCAGTCGGAAGTTCAGACTTCCGTCATATCCTCATTGCTAGATCTGCCCCGGGGCTTCCTCCCAATAGGACATCCCGAAAACACAGCACCTAGGAGTTGCCCAGGAGGCATCCTAGTCACACACTTAAACCACCTCAACAGAGTTTGATTTGCATGGTCAGATTTTGTGGAGGAGAAGCGAATGTGTACAGCATAGTTTTTGTTGGCAGGGCTCTAGAGTGCGACCAACTTGGTCACAACTGTGACCTCGGACACAACTGTGACCAAGTTGGCAGGGCTCTAGAGTGCGACCAACTTGGTCACAACTGTGACCAAATTTTTCAATGGTGTGACTAAAATAAACCTTAGGTCACACCGGTGTGACCAGCTGTTCGAGTGTAAAAAAAAAAAAAAAAAAAAAAGTCTCTGCAACTCTGAAAGTACAGATATTCCAGTAGTCCTTAGTGCATGTTTGAAAGTGCAGGTGGATAGAGAGAGTTGAGTATCTTGAATTAAGCGATATTGATTCATTAAATCCTGAATAGAGTTTTAAATGTATTTTGCCAGAAACACCAGAATCTCAGGTTAAAGCTCATAAAACTATTTCAACAACCACCAAACAGCAAATGAGAGAACAGGTAAACGGATTCCACACAAAGACGTAAACACGGAGCGGACCCGACACATCAGAATCAGCTTTCTCTTTCTCGGCTTTCTCACCCAACGGCCTGTACACGGACACACCGTCGGGGCTGAAAGCTGACAGCTCACTGATTCTGATGCGTTGGCGGGTCCGCGCTTTGTTTTACGTCTTTTTTTTCTTGATTCTGAGTAGCAGGTTTTGTTTCTCTCAGAACAAAATTCACTGATCCAGCAGCAAAAGAAGCAGCAAACTGCGCTTCACATTTGATAAACATCGTCATGAATTCCCTCTGACATTGGCTGTTTTGCTTCCACCACGATAAAAATCACACTTCATGCACAGCTCTCTCTCTCTCAGTTTCCCGTCTCAAATCTCTGTTTTCTGCATTATTCATTCGCTCATTACCCACCAGTCTACCGTTGTTTACAGCGCTGTCGGTCGCCGTCTATTCTTTTTTTTTTTTTTATACCTCAAATGACCTCGGACAAGAAAGCCTGTTCTGCTGTCCAGTACTGAAGAAATTTAAACTTTTTAAAATTATGCAAAATTGCAGAATATTTTTAGGGTTATCTGCTATAAAAAGTCAGGCCAGGAAAATTTCCTTCATGTTTTTCTGTGTTTTATTCTCAGTTACTTTCACACAAAGGCATCTGCTGTGATGTTCACATCTCCGATAAAGTCTCACAAGTGTCAGTACTGATAAATGATCAGAATTATAATATTTCTGACTGTCTGAGGCTAAGTTGAATTGAATCGAATCTGGACCTTGTGAATCGGAATCGATTGGATCATAGAAATCAGTGATAATACCCAGCCCTAGTGAGCAGCCTAGGCCCAACGGAAGTGGGTGTAGCTGTGGGTAATGTGAAAAGATGAAAAGAACTGTTGATAACTTTTTTGTTAAGGCCTGATCCATCTGAAATTCATAGCCAGGGCTCTGACACAGAGCCATCAACCTCTGAACGCTGAAAAAGCACAATGTATCCAGAAAACACATTATATGTCCTGATGAATGCACTGCGCAAGTGTCCCCTCTCCCCACTGCCTGATGTGATGATTAAGTTTAATATTGTCTACAATATTGCCAAAGAGTGCCAACGCATTTTAAGCACAAACCTAAGATTGTTAGTTAATCATTTACAAATCAATATTGTCTGTATGGACATCAATTTTCCCCCCAAAACTATACTTCAGCAATGATCAGGGCAGTGTTGGAAGGAAATTGAATGCAAAACAATAACCAATATGCACATACAGGTAGAAATCTACAGGACTACATTTCCAAAATAAGAAATCCGTGGCTAAAGGCCACACTAGGTGTTTGGAAAATGGTGGCAAAAGAAAATAAGCTGCAGAAGGACATAAAAATATTAAAATGGTGTGCATATGATTTGGAATTTACACCAAATCATGTAGACCCTAGTTTTAAAAACTGGATAGGTAAAGGAATTATATTGACATGCGGTATTGTAAAGGAAGATTAAATTGTGAGTTTCCAAACTTTAAAGCAAACATTTCATTTAGAAAACCAAAACCACTATAGATACTTACAGTTAAGAAACTTTTATACTCGAAACATTAAAAACCAAATACCCACTACAGTGAGGCCATTTATCCAACTCTTTGTAAATGCTCATAAGTCAGAAATTAAGAAAGGTGTAATCTCACAAATATGCAAAAGTCTTCATGATCTCAGCAATTATTCAACCAAGTATATAAAAGAAAGATGGGAGAAAGAGGGAGGTCTGGCGATTACAGAAGAGGGATGGCAAAACATTTGTTCTTTTCATTGGAGAAGTACAAAATCACATATTTGGAAGGAGTTCTGCTAGAAAAGTTTTGCTTGTTTTTTCATTACCCCAGCTTTAGTTGTGAATGTTGGAGGAACTGTGGCTATGAAACAGCACACCACTACCATATAATTTGGGATTGTAAGAATATTAGGAATTACTGGATAGAAGTCCATAAAGTGATGCAAAACATATTTAGTACATATTTACACTTTGATTTCAAATCCATATTTTTAGAATACATACCCTCAGACATAAAGGGTATAGATAAATACTTATTTTGTGTGCTGCTAGCTGCAAGTAAAAAGGCACTGACCAAAAGGATCCACCAACATTGAACAGCTGTATTGATGTAACTTTGGACATTCATAATATGGAAAAGATTACTTTTTTTAGTGAATTTTGAGTATGAGAAATTTGTAAAACACTGGGGAAAATGGCTCCGCTGTGTGAGTTCCATAAGGCCAGATATCACTGATATTCATCAATGAAGGAATGGTTGTTTAAATATTTGTTTATTTTGTTTGTTTTTTATAATAACATACTAATCTGCTACTGCTACTTAGTGTGTTGGCTTTTCAATTGCCCTCTCTCTGGATGTATATAGTTACAAACTGTATCTATCCGTACACGTTTCTTTGTTTGTGTGTTTTGTTTTTTCCTTTTTTTCATACCTGCATGAAGGAAAAGTACTTGAAGTGATGACGGTCATCCAGACTACTGTACATATGAGTCTTAGAACAAAGGAAGCTATTAAATACTGTACATTTTATTTTATGCATAACTTCAATAAACACTTAAATTTAAAAAAACAAAAAAAACAAAACAAAAAGTGTACATGTAAAACTGCAAAATTTGGGTGCGCCTAACTAAGGTAGTCATCTACCTTACTAAGAATTGTTTCATTCAACTCGTTCAACTTCAACAAAAAAAATATTTAGGTTAATCCTATATCATCCCTTAGGAGAAACAGGAAACTTTATACTTGACAGAAATATTGTTTTATTTAAATGGAGATTTTCGCACATCGCCCTGTTAGAAGACAGCATTTAACTTGGGTATATTTCAACAAGAAATGAAAGTTTTTACTGCCAATACCAGCCTGTGACCTCTGATTTGTTGTTTTAGAGGAGAGCGTCAACTTTGTGACGGTGGACGAGGTGGGAGAGACTGAGGAGAAGGAGGCGGTCATTACCAGGACAAGAGGTCGACCCAGGAAGAGAACCAGGCAGACCCCCGGTCAGTGTTGGGAAGGTTACTTTTAAAATGTATTCCACTACAGATTACAGAATACATGGCCCAAAATGTATTTTGTAACGTATTCTGTTAAGTTACTCATTGTGAGTAACGTATTCTGAATACTTAGGATTACTTAATATATTGTCATGCTTTTTACATGAATGTAGCAATCACATCCTGCAAATTCCTGTTTGTTTTTGGCTTGTAAGCCCAAATCTCCCTGAATAGACAATATATTTACTGTAGGGGAGAAAAGACTTATGTTAACATAAGATAAGATGTTAGCTCGGTGGCGAGTAGCCTTCAGTAATAGTAATAAGTAACGTAGAAACTGAAGTTGCACATAACACAGGTAGCTACCACAACAAAAACAAGGTAGTTGCAGCAGGCTAACATTAGTTTTTAAAAAAGAACTTCCAGATGTTTCTTTAGGTTGGAGCCTTTAGACCAGGGGTGTCAACCTCAATTGCACAGGGGGCCAAACGTCAAGGCACACTTTAGGTCGCGGGCCAAACAAGATAAACATTTATTGAACACACTAAAACAATGTTTTTTAAACATAAATATGAATAAGAACAGACAGAAACATAATTCCAGAATAAATGAACTTAAAAAAATAAACTTTAACTTTAAATATTTTGCTCTTCATAAAAATATATCCTGTCAAAATTCTGCAAGTTAGAAATATGAACATGCTGCCAAAAGCCCCCAGAAAAAATAAATGAAAGCAAACACAAGGTTGGAGCCGCATGTAAACAGGGCTGGGGCATTGCTTCTGGAATGGAACTAATAAACTGTGCGGGCCATTCAGTGTCGTACTTTCCCTTGAGTGTCCCATTAGAATGCAGCTCCAACTGAATCTGCACAGGTGCAGTTTCCACATCAACTGTAAGTGGGTTGTGAAGCAGCTCGAAATTCTCATTTTGTGCTTCAAAGTCACCAAAGTGCCGTGCAAACTCAGTGTGCTCAGTTTATCAGCAAAGTGCGTATTTGGGAGCACTGTTGCGCTGACTTGGTTCAACATTACTTGGCAACAGGGAAAGTGAGGCAAGTTGCACTGGTGCATTTGTGACAGCTTCACTTGAAATGCCTTCACCGCATCATACATGCCATGTCCATGAACTGACAGATTTCCTTGCTGAGCTCAAAAACTCTATTGAGAATTTTTCCCCAACTCAGCCAACGGACCTCTGTATGATAAGGAATGTCGGCAAACTCTGAATCTATTTCCCACATAAAAGACTGAAATTGACGTTGATTTAAACTTTTAGCTCAGATAAAATTTACGGTTTGCGTTACGGTGATCATTACATGCTCCATTTTTAGGACTTTACCACACAGCGTTTCCTGGTGTATGATGCAGTGATATGCTGATAACTCACCGGTACAGTTCTCCTCCTGCATCTTTACTCGCATCCTGCTGACTAGTCCACTTTTTTTCACCGCACAACACCGGCGCTCCATCTGTTGTAAGTCCAACAAGTTTGTCCCAGGGCAGTTTCATGTCGGTTACACTTTGACATACGTTTCTCCTCAGGCTCACATTTGCCAAAATCTGCGTGTTGTCTGGACACAAGACGTCGCACACCTTCATCATGCAGCTCTTCAGAGTACCGGGCTGATTTGGCTGTCTCCTCTGCTACAATAAAACTTGCTTTCACAACAGCTTCACTTTGTGATTTTGCTCTGGTGACAAACGTCTGTTGAAATGTCAAATTCTTCTTTAGCTCTTCTACTTTCTGTAGTTTCTGCATTTAGGTTTTTCAGCTTATCCTGATGTTTTGTCTCATAGTGCCGTCTTAAATTAAATTCCTTAATTACAGCCACATTAGCTCCACTAATAAGACACACGGGTTTACCGGCAATGTTTGTAAACATATATTCAGTCACCCACTGGCGCTGAAAGGCTCTGCTTTCAGAATCAACTTTTCTCTCCACCATTGTGAGCGGCTAGCTTCACAATAACAGAAGTTTGACTTGATTGACGCGGGAATGCTCCCAGCTAGCCTAGCGTTGGGCAAGGTGCCTGCAGCGCTCCATTTTGGGACCTGTAGTTTGTGTGTTATTAGCGCCTCATATCGCCGGGCCATGCATAACAATAATAATAAATCTATATAAAATGATCTCGCGGGCCAGATATAAAAGTACGCCGGGCCAGATCTGGCCCGTGGGCCTTGAGTTTGACACATGTGCTTTAGACACTGAGAGCAGCTTGTTTGCTGGCAGAGTTTGCATTGCACTTTCAGATTTCGCCCATCCCTTTGTTCTTTAAATATGAAGTGGTGTTGAAATTTCCAACTAAGAAATGCATTCCTGCCCGTGCACTGCTGCTTCTCTTGTGCTGGCTCCAGGTCGTGTAACTGACGCAACCAACATACACAGGACGCTTACTTTACACCCTCTTATTGTGTGCTTTGTTTGGGTTTCCGGCAATGTACCAAAAGTAGAGAAGGCCTAACATATGAAACAGAAAAAGACTGCCGTTTAATCCATGAATTTCAATAAATTATCACCTATTTAAGCGGTAACTATAATGGAATATAGTTACTCATATTTTGTATTTTAAATATGTAACATCCATACATATATTCTCCAATGGCTGGCATCTGGGATAAAGTCGTGTCAGAGCTCTGAGACATGAAACTTAATTAATCTGTTGTTTCCTCCCACAGTAAGAAAATCTGCTAGAGGGAAACCAGAGAGCACAAAAGATGAGACAGAAGAGGAGGAAAAAACAGAACCACTGCCTCCAGCTTCTGTTAATCCCACTTTATCACAGGACCGAGACTCATCTGTGCCGCCAGGTGACGGCCAGGCAGAGAGGACCGAGGAGGAAGCAGCGACCCAGCCTGATGCTGCACCTGCCCCTGCTGGACCGCAGCAAGAGCCCAAGTGTCCTGATAAGGAGACACAGGAGGGAGAGGAGAAGGATGGATGGAGCACGGCCGACATTAAAGGTACAAAGAGCTGCTTTAAATCAACAAAATGCATAACTCTGACAGCAAAAACACAGTAAACTGAATATAAAAAGAAAAATTGTATAGTCTGCTACTGTTAGCCTACTAATAGCTTTGAGATGCTTTTCCACTGCCTTGTGGTGGTGGTAATATGTTTTACATATTTGTGGTTGGTGCTAAGGGCCCCAGTGTGTGCGAAGAATATATCCCACACAATCACCAGCCTGAAATTTTGATACAAGGCAGGATGGATCCAAGCTTTCTGACCCTACCAAGTGTTTATTTGAGTTATTACATTCTCCTCTGAACTCAAAAGTGCATTTTCTTCCAGTGAACTGCTGCTCATTTTGTCTTTCAGACGATTTTATGTAAACCCTAGAGATGCTTCTTTGGGAAAATCCCATCAGTTTCTGAAATACTAAGATCAGCAAACATGGCACATTTAAGTCCATTAAATTACCTTTCTTCTTCATTCTAAGATAAGATAACCTTTATTAGTCCCACACGTGGGAAATTTGTTTTGTCACAGC